>NC_091360.1:10980980-10993480 GCF_038502225.1 Cherax quadricarinatus
CGTAGCAGAAGAACACTTAGCAGAAGAACACGTAGCAGAAGAACACATAGCAGAAGAACACGTAGCAAAAGAACATGTAGCAGAAGAACACGTAGCAGAAGAACATGTAGCAGAAGAACACTTAGCAGAAGAACACGTAGAAGAACACTTAGCAGAAGAACACGTAGCAAAAGAACATGTAGCAGAAGAACACTTAGCAGAAGAACACGTAGCAGAAGAGCACTTAGCAGAAGAACACGTAGCAAAAGAACATGTAGCAGAAGAACAAGTAGCAGAAGAACACGTAGAGGAATATGTAGCAGAAGAACACTTAGCAGAAGAACATGTAGCAGAAGAACACTTAGCAGACGAACATGTAGCAGAAGAACACGTAGCAGAAGAACACGTAGCAGAAGAACATGTAGCAGAAGAACATGTAGCAGAAGAACATGTAGCAGAAGAACACGTAGCAGAAGAACACTTAGCAGAAGAACACGTAGCAGAAGAACACATAGCAGAAGAACACGTAACAAAAGAACATGTAGCAGAAGAACACGTAGCAGAAGAACATGTAGCAGAAGAACACGTAGCAGAAGAACACGTAGCAGAAGAACACGTAGCAGAAGAACACGTAGCAGAAGAACATGTCGCAGAAGAACACGTAGCAGAAGAACACGTAGCAGAAGAACACGTAGCAGAAGAACATGTAGCAGAAGAACATGTCGCAGAAGAACACGTGGCAGAAGAACACGTAGAAGAACACGTAGAAGAACACGTAGCAGAAGAACAAGTAGCAGAACACGTAGCAGAAGAACACGTAGCAGAAGAACACGTAGCAGAAGAACAAGTAGCAGAACACGTAGCAGAAGAACATGTAGCAGAAGAACACGTAGCAGAAGAACACGTAGCAGAAGAACAAGTAGCAGAACACGTAGCAGAAGAACAAGTAGCAGAACACGTAGCAGAAGAACATGTAGCAGAAGAACACGTAGCAGAAGAACACGTAGCAGAAGAACAAGTAGCAGAACACGTAGCAGAAGAACATGTAGCAGAAGAACACGTAGCAGAAGAACACGTAGCAGAAGAACATGTAGCATAAGAACACGTAGCAGAAGAACACGTAGCAGAAGAACACGTAGCAGAAGAACACGTAGCAGAAGAACACGTAGCAGAAGAAAACAGATTTTAGTGATGAAAGCAGAAAAATACAAGGATTATAAGATAAAATTAATTGAGAGTTTAAGAACTGTAAATGAAAAACTAAAGTAGATGGACGAGGACGAGAAAACTAATAAAAGAACATATAATTAAAAGAGACATAAATAGAAGACGAAAGGAAAATAATAAGGAAAAAGGGAAGGAACAGAGAAGTAGAAAAAGAAAGCAAGACGGAAAGGGATAGAATTTTGATTAAAGTTGATCAGAAATTAACGAAGAAATTAGAAGAACATGGAATGGAAAAATGAAAAGAGAACCGAAGATGAAAGAACCAGAAAAAAAGTAAGTTGCGCAAAAAAAGGTGAAATTATAACCACCAAACTTAGAAACGAAGTTGGTAAGAAGAATTTGCAAAGAATTTTCTTTGTGGCAGTGAGGCCGACTCTGGCGTCTAGGATTATAAGACAGTTTACTTGCCTTTCCATTGCTTCTATTGCCTTTTTTCTCTATTTCTCTCCTGAATAGAATTCCCTTTTACGAGATTGTAGTTTCAACTTGATAAAATTACCCTCTCTCGTTGGCAGTGTTTCAAGATTATTTGTGGTTCCAGTAATGCTGAGGGATTTTAATATTTCTACGTGTTTTGTGTATGTGGCTTGGTGGTGGTAGTGATGGTGGTGGTAGTGGAGGGGTGTTGGTGGTGATTTTTGGTGGTGGTGGTGGGGATGATTGTAGTGGAGGTGATGGTGAGTGGAGTGCTAGCGGTAATGGTGATATAATGGGGGTGGTTGTGGTGGTGGTGCATCTGGAGGGGGTAATGGTATAGTGTTGGTAGTGGTGGTGGTAGTGGTGCTGATTTTGGTGATGGCGGTGGTAGTGATAGATAGGGTAGTGTTACTGGTGGTGGTATTGAATGGGGGACTGGTGATGGTGGTGGTGATAATGGTGGCAGAATAGAATGGAGGACTGGTGATGGTGGTGGTGACACTGTAACGACAGCCTCCGAGGAGAAAGTCTGTCAGTCACGGAAAGGAAAAAAATGTATGTGGGATACAAAACAAATCAAATATGAAGAGTAGGTCGAAATTAACCTTTAAGAAGTAATCATTGAAAATAAAGGAAATAGCGAAGGAGGTGCAAAAATAAAGAAAAGAGTGAAGAATTAGACACAAATGTGACATTTGGATATCTATTTTACAAATAAAGATAACCAGATGTTGCACATATGTCTAATTTCTCAAGTTTTCGGTATTGTATATATTCCCTTATTGTAATGAAAACGGAGAAAGTATAAAAAAATAGTAAATAACAAAAAGAAAAAAAATGGAAACTAAAAAGGGGGATAAATAAACTAAAGAAATAAAGACAATGAGAAATACAATTATTTACCACACTATGAGCTGTATAATCCTACGGGTTTAGCGCTTCCCCTTGATTATAATAATAATAATAATAATACCACACTATGAACAAGGTCAGTATGTGGAAAGAATTGACCAGGAGCTCGATGGAAATATAAACACATATGCAGTATAATGTGATCCTTTATTGACAACGTTTCACCCACACAGTGGGCTTTTTCAAGTCAAGTCACACACAGATCTGTGTGTGACTTGAAAAAGCCCACTGTGTGGGTGAAACGTTGTCAGTAAAGGATCACATTATACTGCATATGTGTTTATATTTCCACTGAGTCGGTATTTGATACCATTTATTTCCACCAGGAGCTCGACCTCGCATCTCCTTACAAGGATCAACTGTCAGCTCATAGCTTTACCTCTTCCAAAGAATAGGAAGGTTCCCTCCTTCCTATTCTCAGAGATTGTTACCTGTTCTTAAAACTATGTATGAATCCTACCTTCACTGTTTATTCACGAAGTTTATGGCACTTTTCGATCATTCCGAGGATGAAGGGGATATTTCTTGTCATTGATTCGTTTAATCAACTTCGAAATGTTCCCTCTTATATTGGTTTTCGCCTCGCAGTCTATCAAATCCTCTGAATATTTTGTACGTCGTTATGTCTCACTTGATACTTTGCAAAGACAAAAGGTAGAGAAAGTGTGTTGTTTGATTCTAGTCCGATTGTTTGTGTGTAGTCCGCTCTCGAGAGTGGCCAAATATGGCGCCGTCTAAGGACGGAATCTTCTTAATTTCACAATTTCTCCTTTCCTCTTTACTCTGGTGTATTTCTCATCCTTTCTTCTTTCTCTTTTTTCAAGAAAAGCAACTTTTATCTCCTCGCTTCACCTACAGACTTCACAGTCAGTGAAGGTTACAGTGTTGTTGGAAGTTTATGTTCTGAAGACTCTTAACAAACTTTCTTACTGTGTTAAGTGATGTCTTATAGCTTTCAACTTTATATGTTCCAATATTGTGTTTTCTCTCAGTCTTCACTTCATGAGTTAGTTTCTTGTAGAGAGAGGTGAAATGGAACGGGATTTTTGAAATTTTCTGCCTGTCTAATGACGAGTTTTGAATATAATATGAATATAACCTTGTTTGAAGCGATCTCCACGAAGCTAATCAGACTTCCGAGAAGCGTCTTAACACTCCTCACTTAGTTGATCAGTGTCTTAACAAGTCCAGTCAGTTCAACAATGGGCCGGTGTCTTAACAATCCCACTTAGTTCATTAGTGGGCTGGTGCCTTAACAATCCTCACTTAGTTCATCAATGGTCTGGTGTTTTAACAATCCTCACTTAGTTCATCAATGGTCTGGTGTTTTAACAATCCTCACTTAGTTCATCAATGGTCTAGTGTTTTAACAATCCTCACTTAGTTCATCAATGGTCTAGTGTTTTAACAATCCCACTTAGATCATTGATGGTCTGGTGTCTTAATCTCATTTAGTTCATCAATGGTCTGGTGTCTTAACAATCCTCACTTAGCTCATCACTGGTCTGGAGTCTTAAAAACCAGCTCATCAGTGATCTGCCTGTGAGCTTCTTGTGACACGGAGGCGTCTGGACGACTTTACTCTTTACACCTCCTGATCAACTTTTACTAACGCAACAACTGGCCTGTCTGAGACATTGGAACACTCTTGACAATCCGGCTAGACAACAATGACTATAATTATAACCTTTTGAAGGGTTAGAGGAGTAAGCCAGCGGAAGGCCTCCGTCATATGATCAAAAGCTCCAGTGCGAGCTATCATATGATTAAGACCCGCATCAGGAAACAATTATCTTACCTATCTAACTAAATTGTATATTTATTGTAGTTCATAATTTTGTGGAGAATACCAACAACTGACCATGACATTTATGTCCCCAGAGACAAATCTTCATATGTATTCTTCCTCTGGTTCAGGATTAATTTTATTTTCATGTTTAGCTTGCTTTAGTCCTTAATTTTTTTTATTTGAAGTTAGGTTTATTTAATAAAGGTGTTAAAAAATTCCTTAAAATTCCTTAAGAGAAAATAATAATAATTAGTGCAAGGCAGAGTTAAGAGTAATAAAAAAAAATTAATAATAATAGATAATATTTTTCATATTAACAACATAATATTGGTAATCATAATAATTTACTACTACTTCTAATAGTAATAATAATAAAAAAAATAAAAAACTGGATATATGTTTGAAAACCGACAAATTTTCGCCTGGCTCAACGTGACCGTGAGTTTAAATATTGCTGATTTTGGATTACGAATGAGGAGGAGGAGGAGGAGGAGGAGGAGGAGGAGCAGGAGGGGGTTAAGAAAAGCTAAAGCAGAGTCAGGAATGAGTAAAAAATTTATCGATAATCCAGAGAAGAGAAAAAGTGATTCCTTTTCATCCTCTTCCACTGCCTCTTCCTCTTCCCTCTGCTTCTTCTTCCTCTTCCCTCTGCCTCTTCCCTCTGCCTCTTCTTCCTCTTCCCACACCCTCTTCCCACCTTCTGCCTAATTGTGTCTCTCTCGGTAACGCTTCCCTGTTTGCTGGCAGTGGACGCAGCTGCTGTAATTGCTTCGGCAATAATTGTGTCTCGCCATTCTGCCTTGCTAGTTGCTTCTCTTCGTCTACTTAAGTTATTCTCATTATGCCTTTCCTCGCTCTTTTTTCTAATTAGGTTTGCTAGGGAACCGTATGCTGCAGCAGTTATTTGGTTGATGTGCGCCTCAGGAGATATACGCGGTGTTATACTCATCCCAAGAACCTTTTCATTGAGTTAGGTTTGTAGTCTCTGGCTCCTAGACTATACTTCGTCTGCGGTCTTCTCTGCCCTTCCCCAATCTTTAAGACTTTGCACTTGGTGGGGTTGAACTATAGAAGCCAGTTTCTGGACGAGGCCTGCAGCCTGTCCAGATCCCTATGTAGTTCTGCCTGGTCCTCCTCCGATTGAATTCTTCTCATCAACTTCACAACATCTGTAAACTTCGGAGTTTATTCCTTCCGTCATGTTCACAAACACCGGAAACGGCACCAGTCTTAGGACTGACCCCTGTGGAACCCCGTTCGTCACAGGCGCCCACTCTGACACCTCGCCTCGTACCATGACTCAATGTTGTCTTCCCGACAGGTATTCCCTGATCCACTGTGGTGCCTTCCCTGTTATCCCTGCCTGATCCTCCAGTGTTTGCACTAATCTCTTGTGTGGAACTGTGTCAAACGCCTTATTACAGTCCAAGAAAAGGCAGTCTACCCACCCCTCTCTCTCTCTTGTCTTACTGCTCTCATCCTGTCATAGAACTCCAGTAGGTTTGTAACACAGGATTTTTCAGTCTCTAAAACCATGCTGGTTTGTAGACTAATGCTTCATGTCTGTCTCTTTTTTTAAATGAGACAACATCAGCTGCCTTCCATACCTCAGGTAGTCGCCCTGTTTTGATAGACGTGTTGAAGATTGTTGTTAGTGGTACACATAGCGCCTGTGCTCCCTCTCTCAGGATCCATGGAGAGCTTATTCTGCCCCATCGCCTTTGAGGTGTGTAGCTAGCTTAGCAGCCTCTTCACTTCTTCCTCGGTTGTATGTATTGTGTCCAACACTTGATAGTGTACCCCACCTCTCCATCTTTCTTGAGACCCCTCTGTGAACACTTCTTTGAATCTCATGTTGAGCTCTTCACATACTTCACGGTCATTTCTTGTGATCCCCCCTCCTTCCTCAACCTGATTACCTGGTCCTTGACTGTTTTCCTCCTGATGTGTGTGTACAACAGCTTCGGATCATTTGTGTTTTGCTGCTATGTCATTTTCGTATTGTCGTTGGGTCTCAATTTTTACCTGTGCATATTCATTTCTGGCTCTACAACTGCTTTCCTTATTCTCCTGGGTCCCTTGCCTTCTTTACTTCTTCCATTCTCTAACACACATGGTTTAGGCCTATCTACACTCTTACGTGAACCAAGGGCTCATCCTGGCCTTCTCATATTTCAGTTACCCTTGGGTACAAACCTCTCCTTAGCTTCCTTGCATATTGTTGTCACATATTCCATCATTTCAGTTACTGACTTCTCTGCCAGTTCTCTGTCCCACTGAACCCCGTGTAGGAAATTCTTCATGCCTGTGCAGTTCCCCTTTTGTAGTTTGGCTTCATTTGTCCTGGTCTTCCTGCTTCCCTCTCCACTCATAACTCTACTGTGTATTCGAAGCAGAGAACCATGTGGTCACTGGCCCCGAATGGTCCTTCATATGTGATGTCCTCAGTATCTGCAGTACTCAAGGTGAATACTATGTCCAATCTTGCTGGTTCATCCTCTCCTCTCCTATCTCTGGTAGTGTCTCTTTCGTGTTGGTACACGAGGTTTTCCAGCACCACCTCCATCATCTTAGCCCTCCAAATTTATTGGCCCCCATGTGGCTCCATATTCTCCCAGTCGATTTCCTCGTGACTGAAGTCACCCACAATCAGCAGCTTTGCCCTCCTCGCATGAGCCCTTGGGCACTTCAGGCAGTGTGTCAACTATCGCTTTATAACTCCCATCATACTCTTGCCTTGGCCTCCTGTTCTGTGGTGGGTCATACATCACTGCAATTATTACCTTGGGACCTCCATACTGAATGAAGTGTTACTGTTATACAGTCTCTTGCTTCTTCTCTGTCTCCTCTCTCCAGCTCATAAAAATCCCAACCTCTGTGTTCCCTGTGCCTTTTCTCAAGTTCTGATTTTCCATTGGAAAGATGGTATCTGTTATCATTCCTATGAGCTTGGTTTCTGTGAGAGCTATGATGTCCGGTGATGCCTCTGACTCTTTCGTGCCACTCCCACTTATTTGTTATTCCATCAGCATTGGTGTACTATACCTTCAGTTTCCTCTCTAACACTGTGTTCTGAGGGTCTGTGAGGGTGGGGGACTAGGCAGTGTGCTGTGGGATTCTATAGCATTGTGTGGGGTGGGGACTGTAAGTGTGGATTGTGCGTTGTGTTGTGATAGCATGTTTGGCTGTGGGATTCTGGGGGTTGTTCTGTGTATGCTTGCCCTTCTTGCTCTGCACTACCCTGGTTGTCCTCTGCTGACTCTGTCCTTGTCTCTCTTCCTAGCCCCTTTCGTTTCTGTGCTCTCTTCCTCAGCTGTTGTCATTCTGTTCTTGTTCTTTCATGGTCTAGGAACATCCTCTTGTATGCTGATGATTTCTTCAGCCATGGTTTCTCTTGCAGGATCCTGTTCTCTTCCATTTCTGTCTTGAAAATCAGTTTGATTGGCTGATCTCTCCCATTCAAGTGCCCCCTATTCTCTGAAAATTTACTATCTCAGTCATGTCCTCCTCGCCTATTTCTTTGCTGATGTTTTCAATCTCCTGTTTTCAATCCCCTGCTGTCTTTCATTGTGTGTCCTCCCCTTGCTCTCTTGAAGTGCATGAATAAACACTAACTTCTCCCTCTCCTCCTGCCATTGCCTTTCCTATTGTGTCTCTGGGTCTCATTTGTACATGGCCATTGTCTCCCTCATTTTTTTGTAACTCTTGGTGGCATGATCGTGCCTCTGCATTGGACCTGTCACCTTCTCCACTGTCTCCCCCCTCACTGCTATCCCTGCTCCCAGCAGCTCTTCCCCTTCATTCCTCGGCCCTGCTTGGTGGACTGATAGGGTCTTAGCATAAGTCTTGTCTTCTTTTCCATTGGACTCCTTGTTCAGTAGGGGGGGGGTACCTGCTACAGATGCCATGTCTCCTCTGGGCAATAGCCCTGTAACTCGATTCAGCATATTTACCACATATTCTAGGGCCCGTATCCTGGCTTCTGCAGCTTCGGCTTGAAACTCCCTTTTCTTCTTCTCTGCCTACATCCTCTTCTCCATTTTTACAGAAAGCTCACATAATATGCTCTACCACTCTTGTTCCATCCTTTTACATTGCTCTTCCATCCATTTTCCTTAACAGGATCATCTTCCTCTGATCCCGCAGAGCCAGTTCTGCTGAATGCGGTACTCATAAAGATTGTGTGGTCCCGTGGATTAAGGCGTCATGAGTTTTCGCCCACCATGAGGCAGGCCAAAGCAGCATGGGTTCGACTCCTTGGCTAGTCGTCGCAGTGTTGTTATTGATTAATACCACTTGTTCGTGGGTACAATAATATATATATATATATATATAATATATATATATATATTATATATATATATATATATATATATATATATATATATATATATATATATATATATTATATATATATTTGTGGTGAATAGGTAAATCTGGTCAGTTAGCAAGAATTCATTTGAAATTAAGACCTTTCTAAAATTTTCTCTGATACGTTTAAAGATATATTTTTCATTTATGTTAATGTTAAAAATTAATAACTATGTACCGAAAGAACCTTAGAAAACTTACCTAACCTTATTATAAAAAGCGCAATTTAATTTAGCCTAATCCAACTAAATATATTTTAGATAAGTTTACAATTTAATAATAAACAGACAAAATGAAATATATTTTTTTCGTTAGGTTCAGAATGACTTTTGCGAAGTTATTGCATACACAAATTGTCGCTTGCAATATTCGGCAAGAAGAGCATTGCTTCTTAAGTCAAAATCGAATCGCATATGTACATATATATATCGTGCGATTTTTGGCTTAAATAGCAATGCTTTTCTTGCCGAATAAAGCTTAACAATGAAGAAGGGTTTAAATCTGGATCGAGTGGAAACGTATGTACTTGCTCCTCCATTTCACTTAGCAGTAAATATTCACCTGAGTGTTAGCAGAGTTTGATGAGTTGCATCCTGGGTGATAGACGTATACCTTACATAGGACTGGTCTTTCACGTTATCCGCGACCCTTGTCGGTTTAGCGCTTTCTTTAATTATAATAATAATAATTCACGTTATCCGAGACAGAATAACAGAAATAACAACGATTATTATAATTTGGGGGAGAAACACCACAACGCTGGCGTGAATCATAGGTACTAAGATTATTTTCTAGCTCTGTCGAAATGTGACAGTTCATAATTCAAAATACAGGATTCACTAGCGATCTCCTATAATTATTTATTGCACCGTATAAATATTAATGTTTGGGTGGAAAGTCAGTTAACATCATCAGGATTTCTATAAGAACATAAGAAAGGAAGAGCACTGCAGCAGGATCACTGGCTCTGACTCAACCCCACTCACACAAAATATTCAACCATCTTTTAAAGTTACCCAAAGACGTCACTTGAGCAATGCTACCTGGGAGATTATTTTATTCATCCACAACTCTATTCCTAAATCAGTGTTTTCTGTGTTCTTTCTAAATCTTAACTTGTCCATCTTGAAACCATTGTTGCGAACCCTGTCCTGCAAAGATATTTTTTTTTCAACAAACCTGTCGTCTCCCATCGAAGTAGGGTTACCCAAAAAAGAAAAAATCACTTTCATCATTATTCACTCCATCATTGTTGGTGGACAGTGATGGAGTTAATGATTTTGAAAGTGTTTCTCTTTTTTGGGTCAACCTACCTCGGTGGGAGACGGCCGATTTGTTGGAAAAGAAAGGAGTGCACATTTTCTGTCTCAGAGAAGTCATTTTTTCTGTTATGTAGAGCTATTAAAAGTGAGAGACAGTGCCATCTGGTCAGTGAATTTGAGCAAGAATTTTTGCTCGGCTTGTCTAACTGGTTCTCACATTGTACTGGAAGAATGCGTTATTTTAACGGTTTTAACTTTTAACAACATTCTCTCTCACCTTCCCTAGACGCCTTCAACTTCTCCCTTTATCTCTATTTTTACACTACAGAGTTTACACTATTCTTTCGATTTCTCCCACCCCTCACACACATCTATTGTCCCCAATATTTCATTCTCTCACTTCCAACCTACCATTTCCACACCGCCTTCCTTCCATTCCCAAACATCCATGGCCCCCCCACCCCCATCTCTTTCCATCCCCTCTCACCCACGGTTCCCGTCTTCCTTCCCGTCCTGTCCAGCATATTCATGACACCATTCTTCCCCTCCCATCTTCATCCCTCTCTTCCTTTCCAAACTGCCCAGCAAAATTCCAAGTTCTCTCCTCCCTCCCTACCTCCCACCTTTGCAAGCAACCACTTTCTAAAACTCTATGAGACTTAACTTTCTCCTTCGCCTGATGAGGTTGTCCTTGTTGAAGATGCTGAAAACTATCTTTTTTGTCATTAATTTTGAACTAGATAATTTTTTTAGGGTGTCTTTTTCTAGGGAAGTTTGTAAACACATCTTTGTATTTTTATTGAGTGTGCCTGAGAGGATATAAAGGAGTCATATTTTTATATTTTTTTTTTGTGAGAAGGATTTAGAGTTTTCCAACTGCGACTTTTGCGTTATATCGTTGGGGATTGAAAAGATATAGAGCAAAAGGGGGGTCTCAGAGATTTAAAACAGAGAGAGAGAGAGAGAGAGAGAGAGAGAGAGAGAGAGAGAGAGAGAGAGAGAGAGAGAGAGAGAGAGAGACAGACAGACAGACAGACAGACAGAAAAAGAGATAATCATTAAAGACAAAATTTTATGTATCACTGGTTTAAGAAAAGGTCGCCTTGAAGATATTTTGAATCCTTATACTGTGAGGCACCAGTCACTGGGGAAAGCCAGTCTCAGTTAAATGATGCCCTAGACGTAGCTGGCGCATTTGATAGACAATGACTCCAGTGCCTCTTTATAAAACTACGAGAATTATTAGAATTAATTCTAGGTCGATCTCTCAGGAAGGTTCCAAATTGTGTATAATTTATACTCACCTATTTGTAGTTGCAGTGTCGATTCACAGCTCCTGGTCCCGCCTCTTTGCTGGTCGCTACTTGGTGCACTTTCTCCTTGCTCAATGAGCTTCATCGAATCTTTTCCTAAAGTTATGTATGGATCCTGCCTCCACTACATCACATCAATCATTGCCAGTGAGCCTCAAGGTAATACACTCGTTCACTTGCTATACAATGTCTACTATTTCACATCACTGAATTTCAGGCCACTGGAGATAACTGTACTCTCATTTACTAATGCAAAGAAGAAAATACACACTTAGACATACAATCTCTAGCAATCTCGACCAAACAATTCTTGATCATTTTTATTAAGGTAATTTAATGTAAGCCTTCGTAAATGATACTGAGCAGTAGATTAAAACATGTTTGAGCAATCACTAAGAAATACTTAGAAAGCATTTAGGTCCTGGAAACTTAATCTCTTCTACCACTTCTTAAAATTGAAATGCTCTAATTAATTCGTCTTAGTGTTTGCTCACTTACATTTTATTTCACGTGTCTCTGAATAGCATAATAAAGCTATAAAAGCTAGTGTGAGAATGAATGGAAGAGACTTAGCACTAAGTGTTAAAGTTAATTTCCAGGGGTGAAACTTGGCTCTGCTACGCCACTGGAGATTCGTGTTTGGAATGTTGTAAACAAGGTAGCCAAGAAACTTCCAGCGCCAAGACGCAATCACATACTTGCTCGACAAGAGAATCTAGATTCTACGTGAATTACTGAACAAAGCGACTCACTTCTCTGTTAGTCCCCGACTAAAAGACCTCGTTCTTTCATCTAAGCTTTCATCGCTGGAGGGATATTGATAGCTTTACTGTTACGTACTAGGCCAATGATCTCAACTTCGAGGACAAACATAAAACACTTATTTATATCACAAGATGGGTAGCAAAATGTAATCACGCAATATAAATAAAATAAAAAACCGCAGCACCGTCAATACCCTATCAAAAGCAAATCAGTTTATATTTAGTAAGCAAGTTTTTGGTAGCCGAGGGTAAGGCGACTGACCCTGTTTCTTACAAATGTCACACCGCTGCCACCAAGAAATGGGAATCCCCATCTGACACTGTGTTGTAACTGTAACACGTCATAGGATACAAGCGTATGTAAGAAACACTAAACATTCATAAAAATTTTTACAACCAATAACATTTACCTACATATTATTCCCTAGATATCATGAATCATCGGCCAACAATTCAAATAAATTAT
>NC_091360.1:10995980-11020226 GCF_038502225.1 Cherax quadricarinatus
GAAATGGGTTATCAGCTAAGTTTAAGTATACGGAAACTTAACTTAGAAAGACAGCTCATCGCCTGCACAGCCGCCCCTGCAGACGAGGTCTTGAGAAGCTGTCGAAGTCATCTCTCAACGGGCTGTACATGAGTTATAATTTGTAAGATTATAAATTACCCCTAGGGGGTGTTGTGTCAGCATATTTCATTCACTGATTGCTGACAAACTTACGTGTGTGGACTCAAAGGTCCGCATATCACCGGGGTTTAGGATAAGTGACTAACTCACGATTTTATACTCAACTGCACAGTCAATGGTAGCACATCACGAGTTAGAACACTTACCTGGGTATATGTATCTGACCCGTAATTATGCCCGGATATCCGTTGAGTTGATTGAAGAATAGTGTTCCTTGAAGAATGTCGCACTACACTCTGTTGGATCGCAACACTCGTTGTTACACTGTTCATCAATAATTGTTCACACAATATCACTGAAGAAGCTGATCACACTTCTCTGTAAGTGTTTATTGTGTTTTGTGAGACACTTTGTTCACACTAACGCACAGATCGTTCTTTGTTGGTTATCCTGGCGTCACTGTCACTCTCAGTAGAGTCAAAAGTAATCTGAAGATGCCACAGCACCCCACGCCGTCACTGCCCCCAGCACAAAGGAAAAGCTGACCTAGTACTTTTGCTTCCTTGCCACTTCCTTGAAGCAAAGCAGAATGTTTGATTCTTGCTGTCTTAAGCATGGACAACAATGTCCACTATCTTTACTATGGTAATAAAGTGGGAGCAGGATTTTCCTTAATTGTCCTGCTAAGGTAAGAGATGTACTGTCTCTTATTAAAATACACTCTGCAACACTGGACTGCAAGGAGCAGCGGTCGCTTGACCACGTCGCACACTCGTACTGCATCTGCGATCAATTACTGTAGCAGTAAACAAGATATTTGCCCTTTCTGAGAGGGCTGGGCCCCTCAGGGCTGAAAGGGCTGAAAGGGGCTGAAGGGGGCTGATACCCTCCTCCTGGAGAAAATTTCTCCACACTGGGGGGTGGCGGAGGTTCGCTGCAGGTGAACTATTCCTCACTTAACATCAATTTAATTTTCTCACTCGCCACATCTGCTGCTTGTCTTTTCTGAACAGCTTTAGTCGGTGTGGTTTCAGGAGAATCACTAATTTTGTTTTCAACACTGTGTAATTCTAACGGCACTAGTTTATTTATTGTCCACTTATTCACTACACCTTTGCTTAAAACATCAACTGTCCTGATGATTCCATTTGCATCAGGATATATGGTCACAGTTTTTCCAAGTGGCCCTTGGGACCTCGGACCATCATTGTCAATAATCACTATGTCACCAGGTCTTAAGGACTTATGATTTTCAGGAACACCAGCTCCATAGAAGTGTTCTCTCAATGAGGTGAGATAGTCTTCTCACCAAATTTTCTCCCAACACTCAATCACTTTATTAAGGTGTTTGAATTTACGTCTGAGTTGCTCGGGTTCGAAATAAGTAGGATCCTCTATGATTTCTTTATCATTCATGGGAGGAACAGGTTCGAGCCTTCTGCCATGGAGTAAATGAGATGGACTTAACACTTCTAAATTGTCCAGATCATCGGTAACATAAGTTAGAGGTCTGTTGTTGACTCTGTTTTCTATTTCAGTCACAACTGCACGGAATTCTTCTAAGTCGATTCTCTGACGATGAAGAATCTTCCTTAAACAACGTTTTACAATGCCGATCATTCTTTCATAAAATCCGCCGTGCCATGGAGATTTAGGAGGAATGTATCTCCAACGACAACTGCGTTGATTCAGCATCTGTTGTACTTCTGGTTGATCAAAGATCTTGCTTACATAAGCAGCACCAGCAACAAAGTTCGTTGCATTATCTGAAATTATCAGTCTGGGACATGCCCTTCTGGCTGCAAACCTTCTGAATAATTTGATAAAGGTTTCAGCAGACATGTCAGTGGCTACTTCTAGATGTACTGCTCTAGTCGTAGCACAAGTGAACAAACAGATGTACACCTTGACATACTCGCATATCCTAGTGACGACAAGTAATACAGTCCTTTATTTGCTTTTCCACACTTTGTCGACCTTGAGGTATCCAGTAGGATTGTCGTATATGACAAAGTGTGTCAGCTACCCCACCATGTAACACGTTACTGTGGGCGTTTTGCACAATCAGTTTTGTTAGCCAATGATTCTTGAGGATCAATATTGGATGTATGGCTTCTTTAGGTAGTGAAGAATTATGAATTCTTCCTCGACATCTTATAATCTTTTCTGAGTCGAGATAAAGTCCTAAAGAATTAAGCATGACAGGTTTCTTTGGGGATTTATCTTGTGTTTCTAGAAATTTATATTCTGTAGAGAAAACATCTTTCTGTATTAGTTTCACCCAGTATTTAATGGGCTCAAGACATTCATAATCAGGTTTTATTCCTTTAATGAATTTAGAGCCAAGAGCTGTAACTCTCAAGAGTTTACCCAAAGATGAGTATTTAGATCCATCAATGACTCTTTCTGTTGTGTCTGCAGTATTTACACAACTTATCTCTGCTGTGTTCAAGCAGACTGTTTCTTCTGGCATAATGTGAGCTTTTTGCTGAGGTCAGTTATTTTCATTAGAGAGCCAGTTCGGTCCGTGGAGCCATAATTTATTATCCACTAATTTCTTGAGTGGGACACCACGTGACATGTCAGCTGGAATCTCTTGGGTAGAGACGTGGAGAAAGAGATAATCTCTCTGTATCTCTATTATTTCTGCTACTCTGTTCTGTACATAGACCAACTTACTCTTATTATTTCTTACCCACTGGACAACTGCTTCACTATCACTCCAGATCACGGTTTTCTCAATAGTGAGATGATCAAGTACTTTGTTGAGATAGACGGCTAGTTTTGTACCTACATAGAGTGCTGTCAGTTCCAATTGTGGTACTGTTCTGACCTTCAAGGGTGCTACCCTGGCCTTTGAAGTAACTAGTGTACTTCCTTCAGCATTAATCATGTAAGCTACAGCGCCATAACCTCTCGTTGACGCATCACAGAACACATGTAATGTGTACTTGTTTCCCTCTTGACCTATTTGTCTGGGAAATGTAATTTGAAGAAGTTGCTTAAACTCCCTGGATATTTCATCCCATGCTCGACTCATTTCTAGAGGCAAGTTCTCATCCCATCCAATTTTGAGCTTCCATGCATCTTGCATAAGCATTTTACCCTTTATGGTAATTGGTGAGACGAGTCCTAGAGGATCAAAACATTGTGATACCTCTGACAGTAAACTACGTTTAGTGAGTGTACTGCATGATTTATTGTTTATCCTTTTGAGATTCAAAGTATCTTCCTGTGTGTTCCAATTAAGTCCCAGCATATTGTTGCAATTAGGAATTTCAGCTTCAGGGAAATCTTCTTTGATAAGTTCCCTTAATTGCTTTGAATTTGTATTCCACATCCTTAGAGGCATATTTGCTTCTTTCATCTCCTTGTTAGCTTCTCTGTATAAGGATTTCAAATCCTCCTCTTTATTCACAGTACCTTGAAGATTGTCCACATAGAAACTTTTCTTTAAGATTTCTTTGAAGGGACTTTCAGATTTCTTCAAATGTGTATTTAGAGTAGCTTCTAGTAAGAATGGAGAGGATGTTGCACCAAATAATACTGATTTGAAACGATAAGTTTTCACAGGACCTTGAGGATCATGTGGATTTTCAGGCCACAAGAATCGAGTATAATCTCTATCTATTTCTTGTAGTCCTACTCTTAAGAAAGCTTTGGAAATATCAGCCGTGTAGGCATATAGGTTTGTGCGAAATTTCATAAGCACGTCTCCAAGCTTCTCAGTTAGTGAGGGTCCGGTCATCAGACAGTCATTAAGACTTGCTACATCTTTATTTGCACGTGCGCTGCAATTATATACAACACGTAGTGGAGTGGTTTCAGAATCTTTTCTGACTCCATGGTGATGGAGATAATGAGCTTCTGTCTTCAACTTATCTTCGACTACTTCCTCAGTGAATTTATTGTCCAACTGTTCTTGTATGATATTATCATAAACAGTCAGTAACTCTGGATTCTTCCTGAGCTCATGTATTTGTGCTTTCATCTGTCCGAAAGCCATGCGATAATTGCTAGGCAGATGTGGTAACCTAACCCAATACTGTCCATCTTTATATTTGACACTGTCCAAATATTGGTTATAAGTCTGAGACTCTTGTGGGCTTGGTTTATTTACATCAATACCTATCGCATCTAAATCCCACAACTTATCAACTGGTTCATTCATTTCTTCCAGTAATGATAATTTTTGCTGTGGTACATGATCAGTGGTTATTCTCGTAACTAGTACATTTTCTAATGAATCAATATCAGTTTCTTTCCCACTTTGAGAGGGAATGGGACCACATATCATGTGGCCTCCTGCTGTTTTCAGCAAGTGAACATCATGTTTACTTACTATATTTTGCACAAAACAGTGATAATAATCACTTCCAATGATTAAATCAATCGGACTAATAGTGTCCGTCTGTATGTCAGGACAGGCTAACTCGACCTTAGCTGCTTTCAGTGCTGCAACTGTTTCTTTTAATCCCTGGATCTGCACAGACTTAGGCAAATCATCTACTACCACAGCTTCTACTGTCTTTTTCCTGTTTCCTAGACCAACAGTGATTTTGGCTAGGTCATATGTCTGTTTACCAGAATTGTGGAAAAAACCAGCTATATCTAACTGTACTTTTACAACACTGTTCTTCTTATGAAGGACCTTTGTGAGCCTTGATCAAATAGTGTTAGCACATTGGTTTTGTGTAATTTATTAGATAACTCAACTCGAGCTATCGGGAGAGCTGTTGCTTCAAACTTATCTCTCACATTTAATGCTGTTGCTTGTTGACTTCCTGATTCTGTGGAAGTCTTCTGCTGTTCAGCAAAAGTATTTGGGCATAATGCTGTATGATGCATACCCTTGCATTTAAAACACTTCTTCAGTGAGCATTTTCCTCCCTTGTGTTCACCTAAACACTTGATGCACTTTTTCAGCTGATGAACACGTTGTTTACGTGCCTCCATTGATGTGTATTGACTACAATACTGTGCCCAATGTGTTCCATCACAAAGTACACATTTTGGAGTACGTTTATGTGTGACAGTCTGTTTACTGTCTGTTGTATTCACAGCTTGATAAATGCCCATATGGGATTTCCCATTCTGTGGTTTAGTGGGAGTAGGTATACTCTTTTTATACTGAGTTGAAGGTTTATTATCCACTGGATTTGTGGATTTTTCATCTTGTCTCGTTGCTTGCATGCATGAAACTATTGTTTGTAAACCATTGCTAATTTCCTCACAAGTGAAATAGCGTTTATTGAACATAATATTTAATCGTTCAATAGTTTGTGGTGACAACTTATCTTGTACAATACCACTGATAAACCAATCACATTGTCTTAGGTCATATTTAGCACCTAGAGATCTGAGACTATTGTCTAATGTGATTCTAAATGCCTGTAAGTCTGAAAAACAATGTTTGGGTGGCTTCAAGCTTGATATTAAGACTGCATGTCTAACTCTGGCCTTGTCAACATCAAAGTAATTGTCTGTTAAGACACGTAAGACTATTTGATAATTACCTTTCACCACCGGAAATGACTTAATCAGTTCATAGGGTTCTCCCTTCACAAGACATTTAAGGTAATTGAACTTAGCAATCTCATCTATGTCAGTTCGTGAATTTACTATGGATTGAAAACCACTAATGAATTCTTCATAATTATGACCTTGGAAAATAGGTAATGACAATGTAGGTAAGCTTGGTAATGGGACACTTGTTGTTACAGGTGTAACAGGTGTTTGACCACTAGTTACGGTAGATCTCTGTGACAAAGTTTTGCGGCAGATAGCCTGTACTCCTGTCCACCCTAATTGTTGATTACTAAAGGTATCCAAAACATTTTTAATTTCATCCTCAGATGGATCTGATTCAAAAAAATTCTTCTCATAATGTGTATAGTATGAATTAATTATTTCCAGACGTTGTGTAAGTTCAAATTTAACCTCAAGATCATCAAAATCTATGTTTGTATCTTGAGATAATCCTATACAGACTGAAATTAGATTTTCTAATTGTGTAATCTTAGTCTGTAAAGACTGAAACTGAGTTTTCAAACAAGCCATTTTAATGGTATACTGAAAACTCCAGCACCACACTTAGAGTGTTTAAAAAACACTGTACTGCTATAAACAGCTGAGTTTTGTTCTGCTTAAGTCAGCAATAATCGAGTCAGACACTACTGACCCACTAAGCTTAACCTCAGGGTCAATGACCATGAAGGGTACACAGTACATGTGGCTGGTGTTTATGGCTTGAGTTTGCTGTGTCAGCCTGACCACGATGATTAATCGTAAATAACGATGTTATACACTTCATTCACTATACACTATAAATGTCATTGTATAACTGTAAATCACACGTGAATATTACTTACACATATAAATGTCACTGTTAATATATATTTGAAAGCTTACACTTTATATATAAGTTCCTTTAATATAACAGGTAAATCTATAAGAAACAAACTTTAACACAATCTTGTCTCTTAATTTCTGTTTATAAACATTATAAACACTATGTGTATATACACTCAGACAAACCGAACATCACTTGGGTTGTTAGGTAAGACACATATGCAACAGTTAGGTATCTTTATTATGAAACGTTTCGCCTACACAGTAGGCTTCTTCAGTCAAGTACAGAAAAGTTGATAGAAGCAGAAGATACTTGAAGACGATGTAATCAGTCCATCACCCTTAAAGTTTTGAGGTGGTCAGTCCCTCAGTCTGGAGAAGAGCATTGTTCCATAGTATGAAACAATATGGAGATGAAGTGACAGAATGGAGCTTTTTATAGCACCAAGAGGTGAGACGTAGGCCACTAGGAGAGGTAAGAACTCAGATGTTGAAAGGTCAGGTCCCTCTCAAATCCAGCCGCTCTCACTAGTGGAAGTTGTCGAAGTTGATTGCAGGTCTGTACCAAGATACCCTTGTGTTGCAGTGTCTGACAGATTGAACATTAAAATGGTATAAAATACCGACAGGTTGTTAGGTAAGACACATATGCAACAGTTAGGTATCTTTATTATGAAACGTTTCGCCTACACAGTAGGCTTCTTCAGTCAAGTACAGAAAAGTTGATAGAAGCAGAAGATACTTGAAGACGATGTAATCAGTCCATCACCCTTAAAGTTTTGAGGTGGTCAGTCCCTCAGTCTGGAGAAGAGCATTGTTCCATAGTATGAAACAATATGGAGATGAAGTGACAGAATGGAGCTTTTTATAGCGCCAAGAGGTGAGACGTAGGCCACTAGGAGAGGTAAGAACTCAGATGTTGAAAAGTCAGGTCCCTCTCAAATCCAGCCGCTCTCACTAGTGGAAGTTGTCGAAGTTGATTGCAGGTCTGTACCAAGATACCCTTGTGTTGCAGTGTCTGACAGATTGAACATTAAAATGGTATAAAATACCGACAGGTTGTTAGGTAAGACACATATGCAACAGTTAGGTATCTTTATTATGAAAACGTTTCGCCTACACAGTAGGCTTCTTCAGTCAAGTACAGAAAAGTTGATAGAAGCAGAAGATACTTGAAGACGATGTAATCAGTCCATCACCCTTAAAGTTTTGAGGTGGTCAGTCCCTCAGTCTGGAGAAGAGCATTGTTCCATAGTATGAAACAATATGGAGATGAAGTGACAGAATGGAGCTTTTTATAGTGCCAAGAGGTGAGACGTAGGCCACTAGGAGAGGTAAGAACTCAGATGTTGAAAGGTCAGGTCCCTCTCAAATCCAGCCGCTCTCATCTCCATATTGTTTCATACTATGGAACAATGCTCTTCTCCAGACTGAGGGACTGACCACCTCAAAACTTTAAGGGTGATGGACTGATTACATCGTCTTCAAGTATCTTCTGCTTCTATCAACTTTTCTGTACTTGACTGAAGAAGCCTACTGTGTAGGCGAAACGTTTCATAATAAAGATACCTAACTGTTGCATATGTGTCTTACCTAACAACCTGTCGGTATTTTATACCATTTTAATGTTCAATCACTTGGGTTGTTGCTGTAGTCAGCGTTTCTGAGAGGTGGAGCAGTAGATGCCGGGTGCCATCCCCCGTTTTCTTATTGGGTGAGTCACCCAGCTCCCGTTTTCTTTGGGTGGACGCTGGGTGAGCGCCCGTTTTCTTTTGGCTGCCCATTCTCTGTGATTGAGTCTGGAGGGACTCATTTATACTGATTTATATTGTAAAACACTAGTTTTACAGCTTTTTTCGAAGGACCTTGGCTCGTAGGTTATTTGTACACTGTAGTACAACATATTTGGACCACAGTGTGGCCTTTATCCGGTTCGAAGGACCAATATGTTGAGAAATGGGTTATCAGCTAAGTTTAAATATAGGAAACTTAACTTAGAAAGACAGCTCATCGCCTGCACAGCCGCTGCTGCAGACGAGATCTTGAGAAGCTGTCGAAGTCATCTCTCAACGGGCTGTAAATGAGTTATAATTTGTAAGATTATAAATTACCCCTAGGGGGTGTTATGTCAGCATATTTCATTCACTGATTGCTGACAAACTTACGTGTGTGGACTCAAAGGTCCGCATATCACCGGGGCTTATGATAAGTGACTAACTCACGATTTTATACTCAACTGCACAGTCAATAGTAGCACATCACGAGTTAGAACACTTACCTGGGTATATGTATCTGACCCATAATTATGCCCGGATATCCATTGAGTTGATTGAAGAATAGTGTTCCTTGAAGAATGTCGCACTACACTCTGTTGGATCGCAACACTCGTTGTTGCACTGTTCATCAATAATTGTTCACACAATATCACTGAAGAAGCTGATCACACTTCTCAGTAAGTGTTTATTGTGTTTTATGAGACACTTTGTTCACACTAACGCACAGATCGTTCTTTGTTGGTTATCCTGGCGTCAGTGTCACTCTCAGTAGAGTCAAAAGTAATCTGAAGATGCCACAGCACCCCACGCCATCACTGCCCCCAGCACAAAGGAAAAGCTGACCTAGTACTTTTGCTTCCTTGCCACTTCCTCGATGAAGCAAAGCAGAATGTTTGATTCTTGCTGTCTTAAGCATGGACAACAATGTCCACTATCTTTACTATGGTAATAAAGTGGGAGCAGGATTTTCCTTAATTGTCCTGCTAAAGTAAGAGATGTACTGTCTTATTAAAATACACTCTGCAACACTGGACTGCAAGGAGCAGTGGTCGCTTGACCAAGTCGCATACTCGTACTGCATCTGTGATCAATTACTGTAGCAGTAAACAAGATATTTGCCCCTTCTGAGAGGGCTGGGCCCCTCAGGGCTGAAAGGGCTGAAACGGGCTGAAGGGGGCTGATACCCCCATCCTGGAGAAAATTTCTCCACACCAAGAGCAATGAATCGACCCCTGGAACTACAAATAGGTGAATACAGCGTACACACACACACACACACACACACACACACACACACACACACACACACACACACACACACAGGGAATCTCTCCACCTACCTTTCTTTGTAGTATTAACCGGTTTCATAGCATAGGTTAAAGCAGCAACTAACAGCACAACTTGCGGAGGATCTTATTGTACCTGACATGGTAAAACTGGAAGAGAAAATAAATGGATATTTCAAGGGCATAAAAAAAAAGCTGGGGGAGCTGAAAACAAGGAAAAAGGATGTAGGTGGATGAAGCAAGACCTGATGTGAATTGGATTTAAATGCGGCACGTTTTTTATAGATGGTAAATCCTATCTCACAAATCTGCTCGAGTTCTATGACAGGTAACAAAAGTTAGGCAAGAGAGAGAGAGAGAGAGAGAGAGAGAGAGAGAGAGAGAGAGAGAGAGAAAAGGACGAATGATTATATTTTTAGACTGTGACCTGATAGATATAAGAGACTAGGACCAAAGCTTGAAGAGCGCACTGTAATAACAGGAAAAATAGTGCAATGAACACTTAATAGGAAGGAATCACTGTTATTGTCAAGGAAGAGATGTCAGAATGGGCGAGAGTGGTGAGTGAGGTTCCCCAAGGGTTAGCAATGGCACCAGTACTGCTGTGTGTGGACACTAACGTACACGAACTTGTTCACTTCTGTTCGAAGAAGCGAAACTAAAAAAAATACAAACAGCAGCAGACCATTAAAGACTACTAACGAATTCGGACAAGCTGGAAGAGTGGTCTATGAAAGGCTTTTAGAATTTAGCCTCAGCAAATACTAATCAAGGAGGGGCATAAACAACTAGAAATAATGTAATGTATAGGTCGGGGGACAAAAACTACAGATTTCCCTGGAAGAGGACCTCTGGGTGAGCGTAGGTCCTAGCATGTCGTCTGCTTCACCCATCAGCTGAATAACTGTTGTAGTAAACGAGAGACCGGCAAATTTAGAAAACTTTCGAAAGCCTCATCATATTGTTATTTACGTCACTGTACGAGAATATAGCATCAGTTAGGCCCATCCTGGAGTATGCATCGCCTGTAAGAAGCCACAGCTAATATAGCATGTCGAGAAGCTAGAAAAAGCGAAAAGGTTTCCAACAAGACTAGCCGAGATAAGAGGAGAGATTACAAATGCTAAACCTGATGACAATGCAAGGCAGGATGACGAGAGGTGATATGATCATGACGTTAAAAAATATGGAGAAGAATTGATATGGTGCATGGGGCGAATATTTTCGAGAGGCGGGAATCTGGTTCACGAGGGCGCAGTTGGAAGTTATGTACACACATAATTTATAGGAATGAGGTCAGAAGTGATTAAAAAGTGGAACTACCTAGACAGCGGAGTGGAAGAAGCAAGAATAGGTATTACAAGGCTCGCGCAGCCAGGAGGAAACCCAATAGCGTCCAGTGGAGAGGCGGGGCCAGGAAATGCGGCTCGACCCGTGCAACCACAAAGAGGTGAGTGCACACACACACAGGAGAAGAGTGGTGGAACACCTAGAAAGGAATGATCTCACCAACAGCAGCCAACATGGTTTCAGGGACGGGAAATCCTATGTCACAAACCTACTGGAGTTCTATGACATGGTGACAGCATTAAGACAAGACAAAGAGAGGGGTGGGTGGATTGCATTTTCTTGGACTGCAAGAAGGCGTTTGACACAGTTCCACACAAGAGATTAGTGCAAAAACTGGAGGACCAAGCAGGGATAACGGGGAGGGCACTAAACTGGATCAGGGAATACTTGTCAGGAAGACAGCAGCGAGTCATGGTACGTGGCGAGGTGTCAGAGCGGGCGCCTGTGACCAGCGGGGTCCCACAGGGGTCAGTCCTAGGACCAGCACTGTTTCTGGTATTTGTGAACGACATGACGGAAGGAATAGACTCCGAAGTGTCCCTGTTTGCAGATGACGTGAAGTTGATGAGAAGAATTCATTCGATCGAAGGCCAGGCAGAACTACAAAGGGATCTGGACAGGCTGCAGACCTGGTCCAGCAATTGGCTCCTGGAGTTCAACCCCACCAAGTGCAAAGCCATGAAGATTGGGGAAGGGCAAAGAAGAACGCAGACGGAGTACAGTCTAGGGGGTTAGAGACTACAAACCTCACTCAAGGAAAAAGATCTTGGGGTGAGTATAGCACCAGGCACATCTCCTGAAGCGCACATCAACCAAATAACTGCTGCAGCATATGGGCGCCTAGCAAACCTCAGAACAGCATTCCAACATCTTAATAAGGAATCGTTCAGGACCCTGTACACCGTGTACGTTAGGCCCATATTGGAGTATGTGGCACCAGTTTGGAACCCACACCTAGCCAAGCACGTAAAGGATCTAGAGAAAGTGCAAAGGTTTGCCACAAGACTAGTCCCAGAGCTAAGAGGTATGTCCTACGAGGAGAGGTTAAGGGAAATCAATCTGACGACACTGGAGGACACGAGAGATAGGGGGGACATGATAACGACATACAAAATACTGAGAGGAATTGACAAGGTGGATAAAGACAGGATGTTCCAGAGATGGGACACAGCAACAAGGGGACACAGTTGGAAGTTGAAGACACAGATGAATCACAGGGATGTTAGGAAGTATTTCTTCAGCCACAGAGTAGTCAGGAAGTGGAATAGTTTGGGAAGCGATGTAGTGGAGGCAGGATCCATACATAGCTTTAAGCAGAGGTATAATAAAGCTCACGGTTCAGGGAGAGTGACCTAGTAGCGACCAGTGAAGAGGCGGGGCCAGGAGCTTGGACTCGACCCCTGCAACCTCAACTAGGTGAGTACACACACACACACACACACACACACACACACACACACACATACACACATACACACAAACACACACACACACACACACACACACACACATACATACACACATACACACACACACACACACAAAGACTCACACATACACACATACACACACACACACACACACACACACACACACACACACACACACACACACACACACACACACACACATACACACACATACACACACATACACACACATACACACATACACACATACACACACACACACACACACACACACACACACACACACACACACACACACACTCACACACACATCAATATATTACAACCCCTGCAATACAGCAAGGTAAAAGCAAAATAAATCTGCAACGTCAGAGGGGAACTCTACTGGAGGATGGTGCTGCTGTGGCCTCCTGATAATAAAGAGAGGGGAAAGACGGAGTATCTTATTACCCAGTAAATGTGTGAGGGGAGTCTGCCCTGTTTCCTGGGGACTCAAGATAAGATGGACACTACCAAGGGTAAGGAGATGCATAGCTCATGTGTATATGTAGGGAAGCGTTGTGAGACTGAGGATCAGCGTCTGCTAGGAGGAAAAGATGTTATTCTTCATGCTGGAATTGTTGGAAATGTCATGGGAAATTTGCTTCCCGCAAGAGTGGTTTAAATAGTCATCACTAGCAGGAGGGGATCTGTAAGACACGCAGGAGCATGCCTTACACACTTATCTTACAGTCCGGCAGTTGAGAGACTGATTACCACGTATTTTGTATATAGTTCTACAGTCTTCCCATTATGTCCTTGAGTTTGTATTGATAAAGCCACTGGATGGCGAAACTTCTACAAATAAAGATACCCAGATGTTGCACATGTGTCTAATTCTTCATTAAAGATCTACTTAGAGCAAAAGTTTTGAGGGCGTTAGTCTCTCTTAACATCCTCAAAAGAGCGAGGAGCTATAATTCAACAGAACTATAATTCAACAGTGAACTCTTAGAAAATCAAGGACACATACTACTTGTGTACATGACACATCATAGATTGATGTTACATTTACACCTCACCCTGAAGTACATCCAATATATTTCACTCCTGTAAATTATAGTAGACGATAAATGCAAAGATTAAACAAAATGAAGAAATTTGCTAGAAATAAAGCATATTTTTGTTCATTATATGCGGGACTAACTGAAGCAAATATGTCAGACTTCAAAATGCTTTGAAAAGGTGAATTTTCATTATTTTATTCTGTTTTAGTTCTGAAGCTGTATTTGAATTTTTAATGCTTTACAGAAGCTCTCCTGACACAATTATTATCCATGCACAAGTAAAAGGCCATTGAAAAATTGGCAACTTCTCATGTACACAATTTGTTAATAATCCCGATAATATTAGTAGGAAATACACTTTGTAGACCTAATTTATGTTGACACAACGCTGCTATTTGTTGAGATCTTTATCAAGTCATACAGAAAGAAAGCGCAGGCATATACATATTTTCCTGTGAGTGGAGGAAGATGTGAGATGAGTGAAATCATTGGAGTGTAATGAATCATGCGTCGAAGGAGCACAGTGAGAGGCATATTGGACTACTTGGTATATTCTTGAATTGTCATCAGATATTTGGCTGGCATGATGGTCCCATTCCTGTACAACCCTGTTTAAAAGATCCTATGTTATGATGTGAGCCAGTAGTTTACCTCACTTGACCTTTTCCTTGTTGCAAACGCCAAATTCAAATATTGTAATCATTGCTGCACCAATGCTGTTAAATCCGGTAAAATAAGTCATTGCTTACTCTCAGTGAGTGCACCATTGTAGTAAAGAGTGACTGCCAGTTGTGCTGAAGGTTGTGATTGTTCAGGGTAAGAGGAGGAGGAGCAAAGGCATAACTGAAAATAGCTGCATTAGTGAAATGCTGTAAAGCGAAGTGCTGTAAAGCGGAGCCTTCCTGTAATATTAAGTTACCTCGCATGCAAGAGCAATATTAAACCTCAGACCCATTACAAGCCTCGAGAAGGTTGATACCATATTAACTATACACACAACACACACAACACACACAACACACACAACACACACAACACACACAACACACACAACACACACACACACACACACACACACACACACACATACAGAGATGGGAGCAGCACCGCCATATAACATTCAGACCATTCTTCTACAGTATTTAAAGTACACGAACGTTTAAAATTTCATGTCACTTACTAGGAAGATTCTTAGATAATCGCTCACGAAATTTCAACAATGGGAAACAGAGAGAATCTGACAAAAACTGAGGGAATTCTCTTGCAGTTTATTCCAAATTCTGGAGTTAAAGGTCTACCTATACTGGGCCAAGGCTCTTTGAGTTGCCTGATGTTATTCTTCCCTTTGTCCTTAAAGTGGAGATGAGAGGAGAGGCAGACCTTCCAAGAAAGTGATGCATACTTATGGTGAGAGTGAGTTTGTGCGCCGCACAGGATATTGCAGCCACTGCTGTCAGGGAAATATGAGATGTTGCATAATTCTGCAAATTTCTTGGCTACCTTGCTCTCAGGCTTCAACACATATTTCTTCATAAACATTACAGAGTTAAATTCACCCCACCAGGGTGGAATTTTATCATTATATAGTAAATTTCTTTCATTATTTTCTACCATATGTGCCCTAGATAATATAATACTGTCTGGTGACTATCATCA
Source organism: Cherax quadricarinatus (assembly GCF_038502225.1). Taxonomy (NCBI): domain Eukaryota; kingdom Metazoa; phylum Arthropoda; class Malacostraca; order Decapoda; family Parastacidae; genus Cherax; species Cherax quadricarinatus. The sequence goes on from NC_091360.1 coordinate 11,010,995, forward strand.
TCTTAGCAATGCATTGTTTTATATTATTATTATTATTATTATTATTATTATTATTATTATTATTATTATTGTCTGAAGCGTTAACTTCACTGTGGCTCGATCCTCCGTCTGGTAAATGCGAGACAGCATTCTGGCAGTCAGGTTTCCTAGCGACTAACAGTAATAATGCAGTGCTGCCTGGTGGTCATCTGTGCTCTCTCGGTGGCAACTCGCAGCTCTTTGTGACAGGCAGACACAAGCTCAGCTTGGTGAGTGGTATACCTGAGGACGGTGGATATATTTCTTATACAGACTGCGGTCATCCGCGTTATTCCACTCAAGAACGAGGTCTTTTTAATTAGTTGACAACCATAACATGTGTTGGGTAGTAGATCTGTGGCAAGCATTTATTCCAAGGAAATGGTGCATTCCTTTCTTCTCTTGGATAGACACTGCTTACTACCTGTTCTCAAGGTACAGTGTAGCCCTTACTGGTTTAGTGCTTCCCCATGAATATAAAATTATAATAATCATCGTTAATTAAGCTAAACCCGTAGGGAATATATAGGGCCTGTTGGGGGGGGGGAAGGATGAAAGGTATTCAGGCCCAGTTCAAGGAACGGGAGCACAAACCCAATTCCCTAGATCAAGAGCCCCTCACCTGCGTCAAGGAATCTCCCTTGAGGGAATTCCTTAACAAATACTTTCATCTTGGTGATACTGATGAATGAGGTTTAATGTGCAACCTGAGGTTTCTAGTGTTTTATACCTTAACAGAAGACTTTGGTGTTAGCTAAGTTAGGCTTCTCTTGCATTTATTACATTCCTAACTAACATTAAATAGCTAGTAGAAGTGTATTAGTGAGTTATATTGTAAGATGTGATATGTGGTGAAGACAGATTTTGTGTTATATACATATTGTTACTGATTAATATGGTTTATTTTTATAAAGGTGAGTTTATTTGTCCTTCCTGGTAATCAACCCTAAAATACTGACTACCTGTCTAGCGTTTCTGTAAAGTTACAAGTGTGGGGTTTAGGGTTGTATATTTTTAAATATTTTGTAAATAACCCTTGACAAGGCTTTTACCCCCCTGGACGCCAGAATATTTTCGTAACAGTCTTGTTTCCCAAAGATCGCCTCTTAATCTGTGCAAAACAGATAAGGGAAAAAAGCAATATATTAGGCAGAAGGACTCGAGGGCAACTACATTTTATTACGGCAACGAATCTCTCTCCAGGAGCTTTATCGAGCTAAGCAAAGTTCTTGGAAAGTGAAACGTTGACGCCAAGAAAAGTCCCATTGGTTGTGTATATGTCCTTTTCCCTAACATATTATCAGTAATTCTTCCAGTGATATTTCAGAGCAAGATGCCATTTGTACAGATATCAAGAGCAATACTTAGCATCAGTTGTCTCAATACAGTGATGTGTATACTAATGCATCCCAGAAGTATTGATGGGATACTGATGAGAAAAGCACTTGTACTAAAGTTTCATGACACTACTAGAATCCTTAACCTGTAAATAGCTTGTCAATAAAGCTAGGGATCCTTAACCTTGTCAAACCCTGTGTAAAAAAAAAAAAAGAAGCATTTCCCATGGTAAGTAATATGAGCCTAAAGGAAGGCAGATCGTTTAGTAGCGGCCTGCTCTGAGCCAAAGGATAGCTATTGTAACTTCTCCAACAGCAGGGTCATAAGAGTTTACTGTTCTTCCCCACTTGTTTGGATATTCATTTAGTGAGAATGGCCTTACGGTCCGACGAGCTGATTATCGCGAGAGAGTAGAGTTAAGGCAAGATAGACAACCGGGAAAGCTTAGAGAAATTTCTAAGCTGAAATCTTCAAGAATTCTGAAAATTTATTTGAGGGTATAAGAACTATATCCCTCTAACTCTTCCCTCACTCTATCCTCATACATTTGCAGGGGGATTAATATTATTTTTTGACTGGATATTCGACATGAGAAATACTCAATTATCATGAATATCTTACAATACACTAACACTAAGAAAAAATAAAACAAATAGTGGACTATATAATACATTTACAGAAGATTATTGAGTCATCAAATATAATTAAACCGGAATAACAATGAATTATAATAATTAGAACTTACAGCATAGGATATATACACTGTGAGTTGTATACCTATCCTTGAGTACGTATGATGAGCGTTTAATTAAAACTTTAGGGATTAAGTTATTCTTGCTTAGTGGTGAACTGCCTATCATTATGTAGTTGACAGATTTTAAATCCCATTTAACAAACAACTTGCTTACTTTGCATTTATTCGTATGCTTTACCATAATCCCTATTGGGCCAAATTTGGCATTAAAATATCCTTCGTGTAGTCAGTAGGCTTTAAACCCAGTTAACCAACTAACTTTAAAACTTACCTAGGCTACAGAAAAAGTCTGCAGCATCAACACCCCGACCAGGAAACAGACGTAAATACATTACATACTATAGAAAAATAAGCTTTCTACTCTAAACCGTTGAACATAATACATGTCTGTTCCTGTGTGTTGCATGAATATTTTCCCGAATCCTGCTTCAGGAGTTTCATTAAAATCTTTGATGTCAGTCTTGCCTGTCCAGGTTATTATAAAGTTATAGTCTGGACGACTTGATTTTGGCTACATAACATCAGTTATTAAGTCACATCATTTTCTATCTTATTTTTTTTTTCATAAACTATAGCGATTTAAGAACAAAAAGGCACAATACCGTGACTGTACAATACACAAATAAGCCACATCTAGGAGCTTACGACGACGTTTCCTTCCGACCGAAACGCCGTCGTAAGCTTCTATGTGCGACTTATTTGTGTGCCGCAATTAAACACCACAGTTCTGCATCAGCAAATTAAAATTAATTGATTTCATAGAATTTAACATAAATTTTCACTGTTTCCATTTTCATCATAATTTTTTTTTTATAAATTTACTTCGAAACAATTTACTTCATTATAAAATATTTTTCATTGAATTAAGAGAATAAACAATTCGGCAGATATAATATTAAAAATATAACGTTAGCAAAGCTTACTATCTTATTTTCTCGGAAGTAAAACATTAAACAACACTGTTAGGTTTTACTCTCAGACTTTTTGGATCAAAAATAATTCTGAATTCTAAATATTAAACATTTCAAAGTCTATTTCAGCAAAATGCTGCATTTTGTAAAATGACTAGATAGCTTACTACAATGTATGTTATATTCTGTGAATAAAAAAATATTTTACATTTTGTGCAATGCAATAAAAAGAGTTAATGCAACAATGAAAAATATATGTATATATAAAACAATTCACAATGTTTATGCTCTTCGGTTGAAACTCCGGCTTAATGTATTAAATATCATGTTATTCCTGTTTAAAGAATATTAAATCATTGTTATTTCCTGTATCCCTCTCGAGCAGTCGGCTCTTGCCCTAAATCATTTAATGACGACGAGATCTTTTTTTAAACATAAAATGCTCTTGTGTCGGTAGTAATGTAGGATTTTCCGTGAAATGTGAATTTTGTAAGTCTGCTCAGCAGCTCCTTTGGTGTGTTTTTCTTACGACTTCATACACTGATTATGAAGGATTCCAGGTAGTTTCAGACCTCGACGAGGGATCTCACTGAAACATATTTTGGGAAGACTTCCACTACTCTGGGTTTTGCTAGCTGAATTTTTGTTTTCCTCACATTCTGTTGTGTTCTTGAGTCCATTTCTGGTTCAGGAGCTTCAGACAGATTGATATCTGGTAGCTCAGTGGATGTTGAAAAGGCTCTTTGTACTGTTAACGCTGTTCACCAAGATGAAAACAGGAAGTTACTGACTATAGTGTATGCCTTAGTTGAGGTGTATTATCATTCTGTACAGTAAGGAGTACACCACTTAGTGTATGAAAACAGAGTGAAAGTATGATTAGTGAGGATTGAAATACACCTCTGTCTGTTGTCTGTCTGTTTCTCTCTCTCTCTCTCTCTCTCTCTCTCTCTCTCTCTCTCTCTCTCTCTCTTTTACATAGGTTAAGGATTCCTAACTTTATTCACAAGCTAAGAGCTGTTACCTACATCAGCTCATTTGAAACATACAAGTAGGGAACAGGATGAAGTTGGAGCCATCTGTGTGCCATCATTTTCATTTGATCAACTGACGTTATCTCGCTGACATCATAATGCTGTACGAATGTGTTCCAGACTCGAGTCATCCTGGGTATAAATGATCTCAGATGAAGTGATGTTCTGGAGAAGGGTACAGCCAGAGTGAAGTTGCTGCTTTCTGCCCGTCTTGTGGTATAGATGCTGGCTTCTCGCTGTCTTCTAAGTGGATCCAAGTGTGGTACTTCGACAATAACAGTAAGGCCACCCACATCCCTCCTGTGTTGAAGGCTGAAATGACAGATCTATCCAGTATTGGTCCAGGCGAGAGATGAGACGTCTTGCTCTGTTCTCTTCTCTGTCAAGCAGTCGCAGATGAGAGGGGGGAGCAGGCAAACCAAGAAAGTGGGGCATACTCAAGGTGTGAACGTACTCTCTCTCTCTCTCTCTCTCTCTCTCTCTCTCTCTCTCTCTCTCTCTCTCTGTCCCTCCCGCTTCCACTAACCCTTCACTGAAAACACTGCAGTAAAGAAACTCTGAATGGAGAGAACGACCCTCATAAAGGGAGAAAGAATGGCCCGTGGCAGTGGATACGTGTGTATGAAGTGCCACGGAAGGTGATGGAGCATCATGCAAGAGATGGATGTGGATGCTGGGATGGATAGAGTGGCACAGGTTTGTTATGGTCATGGAAGGCACAGATGTGGAGCATCTTAAGAGTGGTGGGCACCTAACAATGATGGGACATTGTAGATGGAGAAGTACCTGTTGGTGTGGGAGATCACTAGATGGAGAGGTACCCAGTGATGTGGGACATCTCTAGATGGAAAGGTACCTAGTGGTGTGGGACGTGTCTTGAATACATTCAGTGGTATAGGACATCTCTGGGGAAGAGGCATTCAGTGGTGTAGGGCATCTCGAGAAGGAGAGGCATTCAGAGGTATGGGACACCTCAGGAGAGGGAGGCATTCAGTGGTGTAGGACATTTCTGGGAAAGAAGCATTCAGATGTATGGAACACCTCAGGAGAGAGAGAGAGACATTCAGTGGTGTGGGACATCTCTGGAGAAATATACTCCCTCTAGCACCACAATTATCCAATGCTAATAATAATAATAATAATCCTTTGTCGAGGGAGCAGTGTTATGACTAGTGAACCACACAACACACAAGTCTAGCACACAAAATACAGAGGCCCTCTTCAGGTGAAGTGGGTCTCAGAGACACAGAGAGCTCCCACTACACTTGCATGATTCTATTCTCTCCATATGGGTTTACATTGCAAGTAATTCTTTATGATAAAAATGAGATTTTCAAGTCTAACAATTATGTCCACGACTTGTAAAGTATGTGTGTGTGTGTGTGTGTGTGTGTGTGTGTGTGTGTGTGTGTGTGTGTGTGTGTGTGTGTGTGTGTGTGTGTGTGTGTGTATGTTTGTGTATGTGTGTGTGTGTGTGTGTGTCTCGATAGACACTTGACTGTTTGTGTGTGTGTGTATGTGTGTTACTGTCTCTTGGTACGGATAGGTGTGCGTGTGTGTACGTTTGTGTGTTTGTTAACTCTTATTTATTTAAACTGTCCTATCTGTAGATGCAGGGGTTGAGCAATAAGATTAGTAATAAGATGAGAACCTACAGCATCATCTTGCAACACAATTGATGTGAGATAACAATGCAGCCTGATTCAATTTTAGTTTAGGTCTCACACACATGCAGACGTTTCCGTTATCTAATCATATAGCCGACTGGTATCTCGTCAACGTTTTAATTCCCAGTAATTCATACGATGAGTATTGTGAATTATTATTATTATTATTCAGTGAGCAAATCACCTGCAGGAGGCTTACAGGGCTTTACTTGAATTATTACCTGCAAGTAATTTGGGTGAGGTAAGTGGGACTTAAGTCACAGCAAGTCACTGAACTGTGACTCCCTCGATGGCCACTTCTTCACCACTCTCACCAAAAGCTAGACTTGACATTAAATTAATAATTATAATAATAAAACCAGGTACTCTGGTAAATTAAAGATGCGGACTGTATATGATTAGGGTTGCTGGGTACACAAAATATATTTGGTATTAACACATAACATTTAATTATTGTAGATGGATCACACCACATCACCTGTCTAACACCTAGACCCTACACTGGCCAGCTAGTGATCTAAATGCAAGGACTAATGATGCACTTCCCTGTGAGTGATAATCGCATCCTATATCTTCCGCGATCCACATATAATTTTTGAGGTCCCGCAAATTTCTTGTTCCAGTTCTTCAGCAGGGGACATTAACATGGGTTCCTAAAAACGGGATCCCAAAAAACCCAATTGACCTTCGAGAACACCCGAACACATTGCATAACTCGGTCCAGTGTTCACACATTAAATTCAATATGGCGTCTCCCCCGCCTCACTCTGCTGCTGTTCTACACCTCCTCACAAGCATATTATTATTGATTCTTCCTTCGACGTTATGCCCAGCATGCTTTGAATGCTATCCCTGGATTATTTAGACTGGAAAACAATTTTATCAATATTTGTGTTCATGGTTTAAAATGCTTCATCACACTATGTGATGAAGCATCACATGATGTGCGACTTGTTAGACCCTGATACAGAGTTTTAAAAATAGGACAGTTGGTTACTGTTGTCATATTTTTTAATAGTGTTCCAGTAACAGGTCTAATAAAGAACTGATTTTAGCACGTGTGTATGTGACTTAATTGAAAGTTGAGAAAGGTTGCCATACTGACTCATTTCAATTTGGCTTATCATATCAGGGACCAAAGTGATGGAGCATCCTTTCAAGGAAGATGCAGCAGGGCTCTTGGTCCAAGCAACTGGTGCTGTGTTACCCTTAATTGGATCAAAACTAATTGCCTTCCACTCCCCAGGAGCAGTATGACCTTTACCAATTTTCCATTTACCCATGAATAATTATATTAAATGGAACATTTTGACTCAGACTTATTAGTATATAATTCAATGTTATGTAATAAATTATTCAGATCACGTACATGAACTTTACAGGCCACCAGGTAGGCTGGATGAATACAATAAAGTTGATATGTTACAGAATATTCACTATTTAAAATATTGCTGAACCATTATTTGCGTGAAATATGTGAGTATCAAAGTCGTAAACCAATGTGATGGGCTTCATAAACTAGATTACATTACTGAAAACAAATATCCTTAACCTGAAAGAATTCATTTTCTCCCTATAACAAGGAATGAAGGCACTGTAATTTTTCCATAGGGCTCACAGTTTGTCATAAAGTAGCCGTTTGATGACCAGCAGCTGGAGTGTTTGGTCATCTGACCGAGGCCATCCGCTTTATGTCACAAGGTTAAAAACGCACACATTGTTTTTTCTGAGAAAGGCGAGTTGTCGATCGATGGTCGCAAGTGTTGGTAGTGTAGTAACTATCGTTACACTTGTCACAAGTGTAGGTAGTGTAGTAGCTATCCTTACACTTGTCGCAAGTTTTGATAGTGTAGTAATTACAGTCACATACAAGGACTAGGAGTTAGGCAAAATGTGGTATGTGAACTGCGATATCTTCTTCAGTAGCCTAAAGGAACCTAGCTGAAATTCACTGGATCTCATTTTTTTTGTACAAAAAACTCTCAAGTGTGTGTGTGTGTGTGTGTGTGTGTGTGTGTGTGTGTATTGTACTTTTGTGCGTGTTTGTGCACATGATAAACTAGGTTCGGTTATATTATTAGATCTCGTTCCGTTAGGTTACATAATGACTCACGAAATCGTAATAACACGATTGCAGACAAATGAAAGAACTAGTGGGACTCGAACCCATGGCATGGGGGGGGGGGGTCCTGAAACTACCAGTTCACTAATCACTGGGCCAGTTGGCTCTAATATTATTTAGCCAACTCGATACAGTTTAATACACTATAGGGAAGTTATCACTGGCCTAATCACAGAATGGATTCCGTTCTGTGATTACGTTACATAATGCTTTATGACATATATGTAATTAAAACATTGATTAAACGAAGCTATGGCACATTTGGCAAAGCGGAAGGAGGAGACGTTTTAATGTTCCCCCCACCTCCAAATTTCGTTGTTATTTCGTTCGTACCACGAGAAGGCCTCGTTAGATCGGCTTCAAATTGTCAACGTAGGTGTAGAGTAACTAGGGCTAAATTATTCGAACTGTTAGCATGTACTGGTGTCCTGAGTGACTGGCCCCAGTGACACAGTGAAGAACTGATAGTTCCCAGTCGGCTTTCGTTTAAAGGGACCCTTAAAAAGACAATGTTATGGCGTTCAGTGAAGCATGCTCAAGCTAGAAGTTATTTTTCTCCTTACAAGCAAGAACTAGATGATTTAGTCAAGGACTTAGGCCTTACCAAATCCAAAGCAGAGGTTTCAAAATGTAGTTTGAAACTGTGAGATTTACTGGAGAAAAGTTTCACGATATTTATCTACAAGCATACATCCTGGATGATTCACGAAATCGTAATGACAAGAGTGCAAACAAACCATATTATTATTGTCAGTCATAAAACTCCAGACCGACGCGTTAGCCACTAGGCAACGTGTTGGTCTGAAGTTTTATGACTGATCACGGGTTCTATCCTCGCCCGTGGTATGTTATTTTTTCATACTTCCTGGATGACAGATTAGGCGGATAATTTTGCAGAAATTGATTGCTGTTAAATATAATGTCCGGCAAGCATTTCTGCTCGCAGTGACTGAGTTTCTGGATAATAACAAAAATGAAAACTACCGCTAGTTGGTTGAAGATTTTGATTGTGCACTCTAGTCAACTGTACGGTACAATGTCCCTGAAACTACATTATTTGGAGTAGCAATTTGACATCCGTAGACAAGAGTGAAGATGAGTGCGTGTTATCAGGGCTTTCTAGCCATGGAGAAGAGGCAACAGGGGAGATGAGATGAAGCCATGATGGGATGCTGCATCAGGGGTTCGAATCGAAATGAACTTAAAAAAAAAACGAGAAAATGTCAGAGGGTGACGACGAATGTCGCAAACCCGACAAGTGAAAAAACAGAAATTGTAGAACTTTAATAAGACTTTCGTCTGTGGACAGACATCTTCAGTTATTATACACTGTTTTACAACAAAAATAGAAAATAGGTTAAGTTAGGCAAAGTTTGTCAGGAAACAGG
>NC_091360.1:11020326-11030326 GCF_038502225.1 Cherax quadricarinatus
TCCACACTTATAATAGAGCCAGAGAGAGGGGAAGAACTAGGTACAGAGACTGGAAAGGTAAAGTGTGGAGGTGGAAGAAGGGAAGGAAGGGGCAAAGAAGATTTGAGCAATGTGGATTTTTTGGACTTCTGAGAAGTAGACGGGCGATTGGTATTAGGTGTCGTACGAGGTCTTGTTGATACTGGGGCGTGTGAGGAAGGATGCAAAAATGTGAGAACAGACTGAGTTGTAGTCGGGACGTCAGAGCCAAGGACAGCAAAATGATTAGATGCCGGAGTGGCTATGGGAGGTGTAACAACAGAGGAGGCTGCAGAAGATGGGACCCCAGAAGTGGGGGGATGTTTGGAAACACGAGAATAAGAAACACAGGGTAGTCTTCCTTGGAGGCGGAGATGGGCAACTGCCATAGCATAAGGGAGACCTTCTGCTTCTTTGAGGCAACGGATTTCACGTTCATTTAAGTAGACCTGGCAACGGCTGGAGTACGAAGGGTGAGCTTCATTACAATTAAGGCAAGATGGAGGTTGACTGCAAGATGTATTAGAATGGTCGTCGGCACCACAGACTGGGCATTCGGCCATAGATCTGCAATATTTTGCTGGGTGACCAAAACGCCAGCAATTTCTACATTGTTGTGGTGTAGGTATCACCTTTCGAACTTGAAACCGATGTCCCGCAACATATACAGAGGACGGGAGTTCTCGGCTGTCAAAAGTTAAACGAGCCACATTGCAAGGGTAACGTCTCTGCCCACGGGCAGGAAGGACATAGGTGTCTACTTTGAGGATTGGGAGATCCTGGAGTTCCAGCTGTTCAAGAATGTCATTGCCACATGACTGGAAATTCTGTTGGACTATGGTATGGGGCAGAATGACAGTACCACTACAAGAATTGAGAGAAAGATGTTTTTCAATAGTGATAGGAGTAGTATCGATATTCGAAAGAAGAGAAAGATCATGAGCTTGGGTAGCATTCTAGACAGTGACGATGCACGTACCGCTCTTGAGAGCATGAAATGAAATATCTCTACCAACATGACGCAGGAGCGCTTTGCCAATACTATGGTCAGAAAGGTAGGCAGAAGAAGAAGTCGGTCTTAAAGTAAAGAATTTAGTCCATTGTGTGGTCCGAAACTGAGCGTGGAGAGGGAGTGCTTGACGTGTCGGTCTTTTCCAAGTAGAATGGGAAGGTAACGAAGGAGCATCATCAGGAGATTGACGTTGGCATTTAGGAGTAGGACCAGAGTTGGTCTGGCGTGAAATAGGCGGGCGATTCAAAAATTGCCATACCGTAGAGGGAGAAGCCAGAAGCATAGTCAAAGGAGAGCGGAGTTCAGACAAATTGAAGGAGTCAGTCAAAGCCCCGGTACCTGAAGCGAGTGAGGAAACAGCACCAGCAAGAGGTACAAGGGCATCAGGAGTGTCCGATGAGTGGTCTAAACACAAGGCAGGGTCAGAATGGGGTGCAGTATCAAGTAGGGGCCCGGGGGTAGTGGGTTCATGGATTGGGTTCTCCATGGTTAGGTTACTCCTTTGCTTTTTGTTTTTAAGAAAAAAAAGAAAGAAGAAAAGAAAATAATATAAAAAAAATAATAAAAAAAGGGGGGAGCGGGGAGGAATAGTTCCCAGGAGGAATGAAAGGGTCGGAAATCTCCCTCCGTGCCAAAGAGGACCTCAGCACCGCTAGTAGCGCAGATGCAGCATGGAACCCGTGCCATACCCTACCCTTCATGCCAGTAAACCAGCAATCCGGGATAGCAACCTCACATCTGCTGAGCTACCTCGGTGGACAAAAGAGGGGGCGGCCGGATATCTGCCACAAAGCATACCTCGTTTGGCCACCACGTCCGGAATCCGAAAGGTGGCTTCCAGAGATACACCCATCGCCCGAAAGACACCCAAGCTACTCCGGGATACCAGAGAGGAATCGGGACATCCCCAGGCGATCCAGATTCCACGTCAAACTACGCCACCGCCAAGAACCTCAATGGAATGGGATGGACCCCAGTGTCCTTTCCCCTACCTAGGAACTAGTGCGCCTGTGGGAGAAATCCCAAAGGCCAAAAAGAGGAAGGGCAAAAGGGAGGGGTGGGGAGGAGGAATGGAAAAAGGGGAGGATGGGATAGGGGAGGGGAGAATGGGGGGTAATTAGGTTCGGTCTGAGGAAGAAGACCGATAGGTCTAATTCCTCAGACCAAGAGCCTCTTCACCACGCCAAGGAGCCCCCCTTGAAGAGGTACAAATAGCTAGAGCTTCATCTAAGGAGATTTTTAATAGAATATTCAAGAGGTTGCTAGTAGAATTACAGTAAATCAACCATTCAAATCATTATGAAGCTCTGTGTAGTCTGTGGTCAATCATACAAACGGGCTTCCACATGGATAAATTGTCATTTTTGTGGAAATTGGTGTCACGCCCCTTGTGCAGATATCCAAGAACTATCTACAAGCAGTATTAAATCAGGGAAGTGTTTTTGGGTATGCCCAAATGAGATAAATCTGTGGACTAAAATCACAAGGGTATTAAAAGAGGATAACATCAAAGCTGCTTTCATAGAAAACCTGGAAGCTTTCTACAACAGATGGGAACATAAAAAGTCTGGGCTGAATGGTACTGCCCTTGATACTGGCCATGTAGTCAGAAACTGTAAGGCTGGAGGTGATGTCCTGGTAGTCAGTAAATGTGGGGCTGATAGTGCTGTCCTGGGAGACAGTAATGGTGAAGCTGGAGGTGCTGTCCTGGGAGGCAGTAATGGTGAAGCTGGAGGTGCTGTCCTGGGAGACAGTAATGTTGAAGATGGAGATTTTGACCAGGTAGTCGGGAATTATACGCAGGAAGGAATATATATAAATGACCTCATAGGGGACAGGAGCCGTAGTAGGGAAACTAGTCAAAGATAAGACAAAACCAATATTGCAAACTAGAAATACCACAGGAAATAGCAAACAAGAGGACTCCACTAGCAATAGTGAGGATATATTACCAAAAACAACTGGTGGGAGCTCCATTGTTGGTGCAAGGGAGGATAGGAATAAGACAGGGAAACATGCACCAACAGGGAATACAGTCACAGAAACCCCAGGGAATACAGTCACAGAAACCCAAGGCAAACGGACACCAAGCCTGTGCACATACTATGCACTTGGTATCTGCAGGTATGGGAAATCTGGAAAAACAGACGGGACGTGCAACTATGACCACCCTAGAAAATGCCATGCCCATATGACAACAGGAAAATGCAAACTCCCTTCCTGTAAGCTTTTTCACCCTGAACTGTGTACCTCTTCAGTACAGGAAAGACTTAAATTGCCAGGAAGGAAAAAAAACCTGGCAGGAAATGGCAGAAATCGTGCACCAAATCCAGTCATTCCTGGAGTGGAACCACAGTCGATGGCCTCCACTCCAAACCAACAGATACAGATACTAATGCCGGAAAAAAAATCCATCCCCCCCAGTACCAACAATACCACCAGTCCGATGACATTCTTCTTTGCAAATATACAGGGTCTAAAGCCAGCAACAAACAAAATACCTTTCATCCGTGGACTGCTTGCAGAGGCAAAGGCAATGTTCGCTGCTTTCACTGAGACCTACATAAAGGATCACTTGGACAACGAAATATGGATCCCAGGTTACAACTTATACAGATGTGACAGAGTGAACAGGCAAAAGGGGGGGGGGTTGGCCTGTACATTGCAGAGTCACTTGTTTGCACAGAACTGCTTAATGTCTCAAATGATGTAGTGGAAGTTTTAGCATTAAAGGTCGAGAACCAAAACCTAGTCATTGTGGTAGTCTACAAGCCTCCAGATGCAACATCCCAGAAATTCCAGGAACAGCTGTTAAAAATCGACCACTGTTTGGAAAATCTTCCAGCTCCTGCACCCAACATCTTGCTCCTGGGGGATTTCAACTTAAGGCACCTAAAATGGAGGAATATAGCAAATAATATTGTTGCAGTAATAACACCAGGAGGCAGCTCTGATGAAAACTCACACTCACACGAGATTTTAAATCTCTGCACAAAATTCAATTTAAACCAGCAAATAATAGAGTGTACTAGACTGGAGAATACACTAGACCTCATCTTCACTGACAATGATGATCTGATAAGAAATGTCACCATATCAAAAACATACTCAGATCATAACATAATTGAGGTTCAGACATGTATGCGTGGAGCCCCAGACCGACATAATGAGACTAGTCACGAGGGAGCATTCACCAAATTCAACTTCAATAACAAAAACAAAGTGGGACCAAGTAAACCAAGTCCTAACCGATATAAGCTGGGAAGATATACTAAGCAACACAGACCCCAACTTATGCCTAGAACAGATTAACTTGGTGGCACTCGATGTATGCACAAGGCTTATTCCTCTAAGAAAAAGGAGGAGTACATGTAAAATAGGAAGAGAGAGGCGCTCCCTTTACAGGCGACGGAAAAGAATAACAGAGCGGCTAAAAGAGGTCAATATATCTGAAATGTGTAGGGAGACACTGGTCAGAGAAATAGCAAGCATCGAACTTAAGCTAAAGGAATCTTATAGGAGTCAGGAATTGCGGGAAGAACTAAAAGCCATAAATGAAATCGAAAGAAACCCAAAGTATTTCTTCTCCTATGCCAAATCAAAGTCGAGAACAACGTCCAGTATTGGGCCCCTACTTAAACAAGATGGGTCCTACACAGATGACAGCAAGGAAATGAGTGAGCTACTCGAGTCCCAATATGACTCAGTTTTTAGCAAGCCGCTAACCAGACTGAGAGTCGAAGATCAAAATGAATTTTTTATGAGAGAGCCACAAAATTTGATTAACACAAGCCTATCCGATGTTATCCTGACGCCAAATGACTTCGAACAGGCGATAAATGATATGCCCATGCACTCTGCCCCAGGGTCAGACTCATGGAACTCCGTGTTCATCAAGAACTGCAAGAAGTCCCTATCACGAGCCTTTTCCATCATATGGAGAGAGAGCATGGACATGGGGGTCGTCCCACAGTTACTAAAAACAACAGACATAGCCCCACTCCACAAAGGGGGCAGTAAAGCAACAGCAAAGAACTACAGACCAATAGCACTAACATCCCATATCATAAAAATCTTTGAAAGGGTCCTAAGAAGCAAGATCACCACCCATCTAGAAACCCATCAGTTACACAACCCAGGGCAACAGGGGTTTAGAACAGGTCCCTCCTGTCTGTCTCAACTATTGGATCACTACGACAAGGTCCTAAATGCACTAGAAGACAAAAAGAATGCAGATGTAATATATACAGACTTTGCAAAAGCCTTCGACAAGTGTGACCATGGCGTAATAGCGCACAAAATGCGTGCTAAAGGAATAACAGGAAAAGTCGGTCGATGGATCTATAATTTCCTCACTAACAGAACACAGAGAGTAGTCGTCAACAGAGTAAAGTCCGAGGCAGCTACGGTGAAAAGCTCTGTTCCACAAGGCACAGTACTCGCTCCCATCTTGTTCCTCACCCTCATATCCGACATAGACAAGGATGTCAGCCACAGCACCGTGTCTTCCTTTGCAGATGACACCCGAATCTGCATGACAGTGTCTTCTATTGCAGACACTGCAAGGCTACAGGCGGACATCAACCAAATCTTTCAGTGGGCTGCAGAAAACAATATGAAGTTCAACGATGAGAAATTTCAATTACTCAGATATGGTAAACACGAGGAAATTAAATCTTCATCAAAGTACAAAACAAATTCTGGCCACAAAATAGAGCGAAACACCAACGTCAAAGACCTGAGAGTGATCATGTCGGAGGATCTCACCTTCAAGGACCATAACATCGTATCAATCGCATCTGCTAGAAAAATGACAGGATGGATAATGAGAACCTTCAAAACTAGGGAGGCCAAGCCCATGATGACACTCTTCAGGTCACTTGTTCTATCTAGGCTGGAATATTGCTGCACACTAACAGCACATTTCAAGGCAGGTGATATTGCTGACCTAGAAAATGAACAGAGAACCTTCACGGCGCGCATAACGGAGATAAAACACCTCAATTACTGGGAGCACTTGAGGTTCCTAAACCTGTATTCTCTGGAACGCAGGCAGGAGAGATACATGATTATATACACCTGGAAAATCCTAGAGGGACTAGTACCGAACTTGCACACGAAAATCACTCACTACGAAAGCAAAAGACTTGGCAGACGATGCAACATCCCCTCAATGAAAAGCAGGGGTGTCACTAGCACGTTAAGAGACCATACAATAAGTGTCAGGGGCCCGAGACTGTTCAACTGCCTCCCAGCACACATAAGGGGGATTACCAACAGACCCCTGGCAGTCTTGAAGCTGGCACTGGACAAGCACCTAAAGTCGGTTCCTGACCAACCGGGCTGTGGCTCATACGTTGCTTTGCGTGCAGCCAGCAGCAACAGCCTGGTTGATCAGGCTCTGATCCACCAGGCCTGGTCACAGACCGGGCCGCGGGGGCGTTGACCCCGGGAACTCTCTCCAGGTAAACTCCAGTACAGCACCTTAATCCGTGATTACCATCATTCATCAACTTGTACACACCTGTACATCAGTACAGCACCATAATCCGTGATTACCATCATACATCAACTTGTACACACCTGTACATCAGTATAGCTCCATTATCTATGATTACCATCAATACACTTGTACTCACCTGTACATCAGTACAGCACCTCTATCTCTCCATTACCATTATTCATCAACTTGTACAAACTGTACATCAGTACAGCACCTTGATCCGCGATTACCATCATACATCAATTTGTACACACCTGTACATCAGTACAGCACCTTTATCCATGAGTGCCACCATACATCTACACAGCTGTATGTACATCAGTACAGCTCCTTAAATCTCTCCATGATTTCCATCATTCAACTTGCACACACCTGTACAATCTCCATAATTACCATCAACTTGTACACACTTGTACATCAGTACAGCTCCATTATCTATCCATGATTACCATCATTATACTTGTACTCACCTGTACATCAGTACAGCACCTCCATCTCTCGATTACCATTATTCATCAACTTGTACACAACTGTACATCAGTA
The DNA here is from genome assembly GCF_038502225.1 of Cherax quadricarinatus. Classification (NCBI taxonomy): domain Eukaryota; kingdom Metazoa; phylum Arthropoda; class Malacostraca; order Decapoda; family Parastacidae; genus Cherax; species Cherax quadricarinatus. The sequence goes on from NC_091360.1 coordinate 11,027,403, forward strand.
CAGCACCATAATCCGTGATTACCATCATTCATCAACTTGTACACACCTGTATATCAGTACAGCACCATAATCCGTGATTACCACCATGCATCAACTTGTACACACCTGTACATTAGTACAGCTCCACTATCTCCATGATTACCATCAACTTCTACACAACTGTACATCAGTACAGCGCCTTAACCTCTCCGTGATTGCCATCATTCAACTTGTACACATTTGTACATCAGTACAGCTCCTTTATCTCCATGATTACCATCAACTTGTACACACCTGTACATCAGTACAGCACCTTTCTCTATGAATACCATCATTCATCAACTTGTACACACCTGTACATCGGTACAGCACTCTTCTATTAAATACACAAAACTTTATGGTTTTTGTACATTACCAGTAACACTAAAAAAAGCTATTAATATAATAGTAAAAAATCAATGTTTAATCTTAACAAAACACAGTGAATCTTTTCTTAATGACATTAAATTTCCAATGTCTATATATTCTGCAAGGTAAAATGATCTCTATGGAAAAATCCATAAGGGTTACAACTGTAAAACTAAAAATTATATGATTATAATTACTCTTTATATAGGCTTATTTAATTTGTTAAATATTATGGCTAATTTAAAAATTATGATAGGCTGGAGTTTACCTGGAGAGAGTTCCGGGGGTCAACGCCCCCGCGGCCCGGTCTGTGACCAGGCCACCTGGTGGATCAGTGCTTGATCAACCAGGCTGATGCTGCTGGCTGCACGCAAACCAACGTACGAGCCACAGCCAGCTGCAATAAAGCAATAAATAATATTTTTATTAATAATGATTGTCACAGTAAAGCACTAAGAAATTCTGAGACTATTTTTAACTAATTAAAAAAATCTTTAAAAAAAATGTTAAGCTTTAAAATGAACATTAGAGTGGAAGGAAAAAAAATATTAGGCTGAAAAGGGAAAAAATATTATGCTGAAAGGGGAAAAAATATTATGCTGAAAGGGAAAAAAATATTAGGCTGAAAAGGGAAAAGAATATTAGGCTGAAAGGGAAAAAATATTAGGCTGAAAGGGAAAAAAATATTAGGCTTAAAGGGAAAAGAATATTAGGCTGAAAGGGAAAAAATATTAGGCTGAAAAGGGAAAAAATATTATGCTGAAAGGGGAAAAAATATTATGCTGAAAGGGAAAAAAATATTAGGCTTAAAGGGAAAAGAATATTAGGCTGAAAGGGAAAAAATATTAGGCTGAAAGGGGAAAAAATATTAGGTTGAAAGGGAAAAAATATTAGGCTGAAAGGGAAAAAAATATTAGGCTGAAAGGGAAAAAATATTAGGCTTAGAGGGGAAAAATATTAGGCTGAAAGGGAAAAAAATGTTAGGCTGAAAGGGAAAAAATATTAGGCTAAAAGGGAAAAAAATATTAGGCTGAAAGGGAAAAAATATTAGGTTGAAAGGGGAAAAATATTAGCCTGAGAGGAAAAAGTATTAGGTTGAAAGGGAAAAAAAATATTAGGCTTAGAGGGGAAAAATATTAGGCTGAAAGGGAAAAAAATGTTAGGCTGAAAGGGAAAAAATATTAGGCTAAAAGGGAAAAAAATATTAGGCTGAAAGGGAAAAAATATTAGGTTGAAAGGGGAAAAATATTAGCCTGAAAGAGGAAAAAATATTAGGTTGAAAGGGAAAAAAATATTAGGCTGATAGGGGAAAAATATTAGGCTGAAAGGGAAAAAAAATATTAGCCTGAAAGGGAAAAAATATTATGCTGAAACGGAAAAAATATTAGGCTGATAGGGAAAAAATAGTAGGCTGAAAGGGAAAAAATATTAGGCTGAAAGGGAAAAAAATATTAGGCTGAAAGGGAAAAAATATTAGGCTGAAAGGGAAAAAAATATTAGGCTGAAAGGGGAAAAATATTAGGCTAAAAGGGAAAAAACATTATGCTGAAAGGGAAAAAGTATGCTGAAAGGGAAAAACATTAGGCTGAAAGGGGAAAAAATATTAGGTTGAAAGGGAAAAAAATATTAGCCTGAAAGGGAAAAAATATTAGGTTGAAAGGGAAAAAATATTATGCTGAAAGGGGAAAAATATTAAGATAAAGGGGAAAAATATTAGGCTGAAAGGGAAATGTTAGACTGAAAGAAACATCCTGAAAGGGGGAAGAAATATTTTAAGCTGAGGTCGAAAAAAATAACTTCATAAGAAAAAAGTAAAATAAAAAATACAAGAGTAATTTCAGAACAAAATTTTTAATTTCCCACAAACTATATTAACATTCGTAAAATTACCACGAAATATATATATTTTTCTCGTAAAAAATACTCTAAAAATACCAAAACTATTGCAAAAATATATCAAATATTCTCTACATTGAAAATTTGCAGACACTGACATAAAATGTTGGCAGGACTTGATAAATCTTGGTAGGGCATGAATAATATTAACCAGATATGAATAATATTAACCAGACATGAATAATATTAACCAGACATGAATATTAACTAGACATGAATGTTAACCAGACATGAATAATGTTAATCAGACATGAATAATTTTAGCCACACATGAATAATGTTAACCAGACATGAATAACGTTAACCAGACATGAACAATATTAACCAACATGCATAATATTAACCAGACATGAATAATATTAACCAGACATGAATAACGTTAACCAGACATGAATAATATTAACCAGACATGAATAATTTTAACCAGACATGAATAATATTAACCAGACATGAATAATGTTAACCAGACATGAATAATATTAACCAGATATGAATAATTTTAACCAGACATGAATAAGGTTAACCAGACATGAATAACGTTAACCAGACATGAATAATATTAACCAGACATGAATAATATTAACCAGACATGAAAAACTATTAACCAGATACTAAAAACATTAGCCATATGTACATAAAAA
>NC_091360.1:11032826-11210576 GCF_038502225.1 Cherax quadricarinatus
CCTCTCACTTCCTTGGCGCAACTCCTTGTTTCCTCTAACTTAAAATCCCACTAGTACAGTATATAGCGGTAACTGCAATTCCTTGGATAAAAAGCCTTTCACCAACATCAAGACATTTGTTTCCCACTGAAGGATGAAAGACTGAGTATCTTCCTTTTGTTTAATTTACCATTAAGGGCACCACAAAGCCTATTAACCCCCCCACTAGTCACCTGTTATCTGCATTATTAAAGGTCCCGCTAAAACCCCATGTGCTTAACATATACTAATATCTATTGAAATTTCGCGCAAACAATTAAGAAAAAAGCGTATATAGAACTCTTGCGATCTGCCGTTATCCTATTAATGAAAATAAGATAGTAGATATACTAAGCAAACTTCCAAAATTTGCTTGTAACAGGTAAGTGAACGTAGATGTAAATCCAACTGTACACCTGTAACCCTTTTGGGGAGTAGCTCCCAGGCCTTTTGTGTATCCACTTGCTCTTGCACTACCATCCACAGGATGGATATGGGGTACACAAACTAGCCACTTCGATGGCAAAATCGAAGTCCTAGGCATTTACTGATGCTAAATATGCGAATTTTGATTAACCAACGTTAAAATAATGAAACAATATCAACTATATTAGTGGTCGGCTGAGACTAGTGGAGAACAATATCACTTACCGTCCTTAATTTGTTCTTATAATGTACCCGGTGTCTATTAAGTCTGTCAAATATATTATTTTTTAAGTTATTAGTAAACCACAAATAACTAAATTAGTAAGAGGGTCATAGAACAACCCAACGTTGATAACTGAACTAATGTCACTGGTGGTGCCAGAATGAGTTACATATAAGCCACACTTGATTATTTTACCAGACCAAGTACATTAATTAAAACAAACTGTAAAACCCCAATAAATTTTAAAAAATCATGATAGACTTGAATAGAGCCTGTGAGGGTAAGGGGGTCAAGCATTCAGGCTTAATTCAGGGAATTGGAGCACAGATCCAATTCCCTAGATTAAGAGCCCCTCACCTGCAACAAGGAACTTCCAAGGCGTGGTATTCTGATTAGTCCTAAACCCGCAGGGGTCAGTGAAAACGTTAAGTAAAATTCAACAAGGCCATCTACTAAATAAATAAAAGGAAATTTTATCTTCTTATAACAAAATCTTAACAGTATTTATTTTACTAATTAAAAAACAAAAACAGCAAATCATAGGGTATGTTGAATTCAAGAAAGAGAAGCCAAGTCCAGTTGTTTGGATCAAGAGCCCCTGACCAGCATCAAGGAGCCTCCCTCGAGACCTTTTAGCGGGAATGACAAATTCAAGAGAATACTTAAATTACATTAATGGGAGAAACGAGTAAATGACGATAATGACAAACTCCGAATTATCCTATCACAAATTATGTAAATAAAAAAAATAAATAAAATGCATAATTTTCTACAATTGCGGATATTACAATTTTTTAAAATTACTTTCCTAAATGTTACGTAATTATTTTAGTTTTAAGCAATGCCTTAATGTTGTTAATACATCACTAAGCAGAAAAGTGACAGGGGAATGAGGCATTTAGGTTTGATCCAAGAAAGGTGAAGGCATGTTAAGTCAAGAGATGATGTGAGTGGCGCCACTGGCGCCATCCTGCAGCCTCGCACCTCCTACTTCCCGCTAATATCCAGTTTTCTGTAGCTTATTTCCCGTTTTCTATACATTTTACGTTTTGGCGGGAGTCACAACATTTACCGGGAGCAGTAAAACCGTATGGGTTACACAGCTCGTGCAGGAATGAAGGCTTTTATACTTGATTCTTGGAAATGGAGCAAAAAAGTTCAGTTACATAGATCAAGAGCCCCTCAGAAGCATCAAGGAACCTCCTCTGAAAACTTTTCGCTGGAATGACCAAATTAAAGGCAATACTTTAATTAAATTACAATAATGAGGGAATGAAACTCAAAATTATCCTTTCACAAGTTATATAAAAACATCACCTACAAAAAATAGTGCCATTTTCTACTTTTTTTTCAAAATTTTACTTGCCTAAATTTACAGTACGTAATCATCTTATTTTAAACGACGCCTTAATGTTGTTAATGCATCACAAAGTCACTTCAGTTTCCAACAAAACTAGTCAACACCCCCCCCCCTCCCGGGCCAATATTCTTAGGCTACTGTACTTTTCAATATTCATCTAGAAGCTTCTAGATGGTGCCACAATATGTACAACATGAGGCTAAATTATCCTTGAATTTACTGTTCTAAGTCATTTTACTGCGAGAGTTTATGAGCGATCTACACGAACCATTAACATGTTTACTCTGCTGCTCTTACCAACTTACATAAAATATATTTAAAATTAGGCTAACACTAGCATACAATAATTTATCTGCATTTTTTTATTCTAATGAAAAGGAAGCGCTAAACCTGTAAGTCATATAGCACCTGGGACGCATAAAAACGGATAATAATTCTGTTATCTTGGATCAAGAGCCCCGTATTGATATCGAGGTGCCTCCCTTGACTCAGGGAAATGTTAGAATGCATCTCTTATCTTACCTTAATAAGCGATGTCTAGATGATCAAGACGTCTTTGCACCATCACATAACACACCGAGTGATGCCACTAAAGTGGCGCCACCCCGCACCGCTCACCTGATAATTGGCGCCAATTCCCCGTTTTCTACAATTTAATTTCCCGCCACTACCGTACATGACGCTTGTTTCCCTTTCAAGACTGAAAGGTCGAGGCTGAGTTACATCTTTAATTTCCCCCCAAAACGAGTCAAAATAACAAAATTACAACATCGCCTATATAATAAACATAAATTTTACGCAATTATCAAAAAAATTACTAACAGCATCTACTTGAATAAAAAAATATGACAGGTGAATGAAGCATTTAGGTTCGATCCAAGGAAGGTGAAGGCATGTTAAGTCACGAGACGGTGTGAGTGGCGCCACTGGCGCCATCCTGCACCCTCGCACCTACTTCCCGCTAATTTCCAGTTTTCTGTATTTATTTCCCGTTTTCTATACATTATCCTCCTCTTCAAGGTGAAGAGGTTCTTGGTCTGAGGAATTAGACCTGTCGGTCTTCTTCCTCAGACCGAACCTAATTACCCCCCAATCTCCCCTCCTCCCCTTTTTCCTTTCCTCCTCCCCCTCCCCACCCCTCCCTTTTGCCCTTCCTCTTTTTGGCCTTTGGGATTTCTCCGACAGGCGCGCTAGTTCCTAGGTAGAGGAAAGGATACCGGGGTCCACCCCATTCCGTTGAGGTTCTTGGCGGTGGCGTAGTTTGCCGTGGAATCTGGATCGCCTGGGGATGTCCCGATCCCTCTCCTGTATCCCAGAGTAGCTTTGGGTGTCTTTTGGGCGACGGGTGTATCTCTGGAAGCCACCTTTCGGATTCCAGGGGTGGTGGCCGAAGGAGGTATACATTGTGGCGGATATCCGGCCGCCCTCTCTTTTGTCCACCGAGGTAGCTCGGCAGATGTGAGGTTGCTATCCCGGAGTGCTGGTTTACTGGCATGAAGGGTAGGGTATGGCACGGGTTCCATGCTGTATCTGCCCTACTAGCGGTGCTGAGGTTCTCTTGGGTGCGGAGGGAGATTTTCGGCCCTTTCATTCCTCCTGGGAACTATTCCTCCCCGCTCCCCCCTTTTTTTATTTTTTTTATTTTTGTTTTCTTTTCTTCTTTCTATTTCTTAAAAACAAAAAGCAAAGGAGTAACCTAACCATGGAGAACCCAATCCATGAACCCACTACCCCCGGGCCCCTTCGTGATACCGCACCCCATTCTGATCCTGCCTTGTGTTTGGACCACTCATCGGACACTCCTGATGCCCGTGTACCTCTTGCTGGTGCTATTTCCTCACCCGCTTCAGGTACCGGGGCTTCGACTGACTCCTTCGATTTGTCTGAACTCTGCTCTCTTTTGACTATGTTTCCGGCTTCTCCCTCTACAGTACGGCAATTTTCGAATCGCCCGCCCATTTCACCCTGGACCAACTCCGGTCCTACTCCTAAACGCCAACATCAATCTCCTGATGATGCTCCTTCGTTACCTTCCCATTCTACTCGGAAAAGACCGGCACGTCAAGCACTCCCTCTCCACGCTCAGTTTCGGACCACACAATGGACTAAATTCTTTTCTTTAAGACCGACTTCTTCTTCTGCCTACCTTTCTGACCATAGTATTGGCAAAGCGCTCCTGCGTCATGTTGGTAGAGATATTTCATTTCATGCTCTCAAGAGCAGTATGCGCATCGTCACTGTCCAGAATGCTACCCAAGCTCATGATCTTCCTCTCCTTTCGAATATCGATACTACTCCTATCACTATTGAAAAACATCTTTCCCTCAATTCTTGTAGTTTACTGTCATTCTGCCCCATACCATAGTCCAACAGAATTTCCAGTCATGTGGCAATGACATTCTTGAACAGCTGGAACTCCAGGATCTCCCAATCCTCAAAGTAGACACTTATGTCCTTCCTGCCCGTGGGCGGAGACGTTACCCTTGCAATGTGGCTCATTTAATTTTTGACAGCCGAGAACTCCCGTCCTCTGTATATGTCGCGGGACATCGGTAACAAGTTCGAAAGGTGATACCTACACCGCAACAGTGTAGAAATTGCTGGCGTTTTGGTCACCCAGCGAAATATTGCAGATCTATGGCCGAATGCCCAGTCTGTGGTGCCGACGGCCATTCTAATACATCTTGCAGTCAACCTCCATCTTGCCTTAATTGTAATGAAGCTCACCCTTCGTACTCCCGCCGTTGCCAGGTCTACTTAAATGAACGTGAAATACGTTGCCTCAAAGAGGCAGAAGGTTCCCCTTATGCTATGGCAGTTACTCATCTCTGCCTCCAAGGGAGACTACCCTGTGTTTCTTATTCTCGTGTTTCCAAACATCCCCCCACTTCTGGGGTCCCATCTTCTGCAGCCTCCTCTATTGTTACCCCTCCCATAGCCACTCCGGCATCTAATCCTTTTGCTGTCCTTGGCTCTGACGTCCCGACTACAACTCAGTCTGTTCTCACATCTTTGCGTCCTTCCTCACAAGCCCAGGTATCGACAAGACCTCGTACGACACCAAATACCAATCGCCCCTCTACTTCTCAGAAGTCCAAAAAATCTACATTGCTCAAATCTTCTTTGCCCCGTCCTTCCCTTCTTCCACCTCCACACTTTACCTTTCCAGTCTCTGTACCTAGTTCTTCCCCTCTCTCTGGCTCTATTACAAGTGTGGAGATTCACCCTCCTCCTCGTACTATGCCTTCCACCCCTGTCCCCTCCCAAGTTTCTCCCTCTTCTGCCCCCTCCCAGGTATCTGCCTCTTCTGTGTCCCCCCCACACTTCATCTCCAGTCCCTTACACTCTTCCCTCCCCCTCTACTTTGGTACAGTCCATTACTGTCCCAATCTATACTCACCCTCCTCCTTCTATCTCCAATATGGTCTTCCATCCATCTTTGAATTCAGAAACACTTGAATCCATTTCAGAATATATTGCAGAGACTAAACCTTCAATGGACACTGATTCACTTCCTGTTCCTTCTCTTCCCTCTCCTCCATCTTCACAACCCCATTCTTCACAACGCTCCGTTCCTTCGCTGCTTGAACGTCTTCCAATGCCACCACACGTTGTCTTTTCTAACCCCTCTAGTCCGTAGGTGCCTTTCCCTACATATTCCTGGTATTTTCTTCATCGCCAATCATGGCCTATTTACAGTGGAATATCCGCGGCCTCAGGGGTAATCTGGGTGAGCTTCAGATGTTGCTTTCCAGGTTTTCCCCTGTTGGTGCTTGCTTACAAGAACCAAAATTACACTCGGCTGTTTTCCAACCTATCTCAGGCTATAATTTATTGTATTCTTCGGATCCTTTCTCAGATGGGACCTTTAATGAAAGTGCCCTTCTTCTACATAATGATATTCCGTACTGTCAACTATCTGTCCATACCTCGCTGCATTACACTGCAGCCCGTATCCACTTGCATAAGTGGTTTACAATATGTTCTTTATATCTCTCTCCTTCTCGAGCATTTTCTATCCTAGACTTTGCCTCTCTTGTTTCATCCTTACTACCACCACTTCTGTTACTTGGTGATTTTAATGCCCACCATTTCCTCTGGGGGGGGTCTCATTGTGACTCACGTGGCATTCAGTTGGAGGCTTTTCTCGCCTCTCACCCCCTCCATGTTTTAAATACGGGTACTCCCACCCATTTTGATCCTCGTACTCATACTCTCTCTTGCATCGATTTATCAGTCTGCTCTTCCTCCACTGCACTAGACTTCACCTGGTCTGTTCTACTGGACTTACATGACAGCAATCATTTTCCAATCATTCTTACTTCTCCTTCCTATTCACCATCTTTCTGTAGCCCTCGCTGGCAATTTGATCGGGCAAATTGGGATCTTTACTCACACCTCACTGCTTTTAGTGAGGTTCCTTCTTCATCCTCCATTGATGAGCTCCTACACCTCTTCTCGACGTCAGTTTATACCGCAGCTTCTCATTCTATTCCCCAAACCTCAGGCAGGCATTCTCAGAAGTGCATGCCTTGGTGGTCTCCTGCTTGTGCTCGTGCAGTACGTTTGAAACGCGCTGCATGGGGCAGGTACTGGTACAATAGAACCGCTGAGAGACTTCTTGATTTTAAGCAGAAGCGTGCGATCGCTAGCCGTGTCATCCGTGAAGCTAAACGCACTTGTTGGCGAGACTTTGTTTCCACCATCACCTCTGCTTCTTCTATGAGTGCAGTCTGGAAAAAAGTGAGGAAATTGAGTGGTGAATACTCTCCTGACCCGGCTCCTGTTCTACGGGTCGCTGGTGTTGATGTAGCAAACCCTCTCGACGTTGCCATTGAACTTGGCACACATCTGGTCTGTATTTCCCGGGGGCTCCATCTTTGCCCCTCGTTTCTTTCCTCAAAGTCTGCCAGAGAGTTAGTACCTTTGGACTTTTCTTCTCTCAGAGAAGAACAGTATAATGTGCCTTTTACACTTCAAGAACTAGAGGCAACGTTCTCAGCTTGCCTATCATCGGCAGCTGGGCCTGACGACATTCATATTCGTATGTTACAACATTTACATCGGTCAGCCCTTGTAGTCCTCTTACACCTCTTCAATCTTATTTGGGCACAAGGAGTTCTTCCCCAGCCGTGGAAATCTGCCATTGTTCCCCCTTTCCGTAAATCGGGTACTACAGGACATGATGCCTCCCACTATCGTCCCATCGCTCTTACTAGTGCAGTTTGCAAAGTGATGGAACGTCTCGTAAATCGACGTTTAATGTGGTATTTAGACACACAACAGTCTCTCCGCTAGTGAATATGGGTTTCGTAAGGGTCGTTCTACCATAGACCCCATACTATGCTTGGATGCGTATGTTCGTAATGCCTTTGCGAATAATCACTCAGTTATTGCCATATTTTTTGACCTTGAGAAGGCATATGACACAATTTGGAGGTATATTTTGGCCCAGGCCCCCTCCTTAGGCCTCCGAGGCAATCTACCATCCTTCCTTAAGAACTTTTTAACTGACAGACATTTCCGTGTTCGAGTCAATAATGTTCTCTCCCCGGACTTCGTCCAAGCTGAAGGTGTCCCTCAGGGATGTGTTCTAAGCACAACACTTTTTCTCCTTGCTATAAATGATTTGGCATCTGTTCTTCCTCCCAATATTTGGTCATCACTCTATGTTGATGACTTCTCTATTGATTGTGCAGGCGCTGACTGTCATCTCATTGCAGTTTCTCTCCAGCATGCGGTTGACCGTGTTTCCACTTGGGCCACCACACATGGGTTTAAATTTTCAAGTACCAAAACTCTCCAAATTACTTTCACTAGATGCTCTGTCATCTCCGATCATTCTTTGTATCTCTATGGCTCCCGTATCCCCAAATGTGATACAGTCAGGTTTCTAGGCCTTCTCTTTGACCGTAGGTTATCCTGGAAACCTCACATTACCTCTCTGAAGGCAACTTGTCACAGCCGGCTAAACCTTCTTAAAACCCTTGCTCATCTTTCCTGGGGAGCTGATCGTCGAACTCTGTTTCGCCTACATTCAACCCTCGTTTTATTGAAACTCGATTATGGTGACCAGATTTATTCCGCGGCCTCTCCTGCTACTCTTTCTAGCCTTAACTCTATCCATCACCAAGGATTACGTTTCCCTGTTGAGAGCCTCTAGGCAGAAGCGAATGTTCCATCCTTGTCTGATCGCCGTGATGCCCATTGCCTTCGCTACTATGTACGCTCTCACGATCTTCACAATCCTTCCATTTGTAGAATGGTCACCGATATTAGTAGACATTCTTTATTCATTCGCTGCCCATGTTTGCTCCGTCCCTTTTCTCTTCGCCTACATTCGCTCTTGTCTTCCCTTCAGTTACCACCTTGATATGTTCATGTAGCATCTCACTTTTCCCTACCCCCGTGGGAAGCTCCAGCTGTTCGGGTCTGTTCTTTCTCACTCCCTTGCTCGAAAGCTCAACTGCCTACGGTGGCTTCCCGCTCTCTTTTTCTTGATCACTTCCACTCCCATTCTCATGCCACCGCTGTGTACACAGATGGCTCTAAGTCTTCAGACGGCGTCGGATACGCAGCAGTGTTTCCGGACAGCGTCGTGTGTGGGCATTTACTATCTTCGGCTAGCATTTTTACTGCTGAATTGTATGCCATTCTTGCAGCACTTATTCGTATCGCATCTATGCCTGTGTCATCATTTATAATAGTCTCAGACTCCCTTAGTGCTCTACAGGCTATACGAAAATTTGATACATCTCACCCCCTAGTTCTCCGTATCCAACTTTGGCTACGCCGTATCTCTACCAAACATAAAGATATTGTTTTTTGTTGGGTCCCTGGTCATGTCGACGTTCAGGGCAATTAACAGGCAGACACTGCTGTGCGGTCGGCAGTACATGACCTACCAATTTCCTATAGAGGTGTTCCATTTCTGGACTATTTTGCTGCAATAGCTACCCACCTTCGCACCCGTTGGCAACAACGTTGGTCAGCTCTGCTTGGTAACAAACTTCATTCTATTAAACCGAGCATAGGTTACTGGCCGTCTTCTTGTCATCAGTGCCGAGGTTGGGAGACCACTCTCTCCCGCCTTCGCATTGGCCACACTCGTCTTACTCATGGGTATCTCATGGAGAGGCTCCCTGTTCCTCTCTGTGAGCAGTGTCAAGTTCTAGTATCGATTAGCCACATTCTGTTAGACTGACCTCTTTATCAACGTGCACGCAGAATTTACCTCCAACGTCGTCTTCGTTCTACTACTCTCTCTTTACCTTCTCTTCTTGTTGATGGACCCTCCTTTAATCCTGACTCTCTCACTGAGTTCTTGATAACGACTGATTTACTCCACAAACTCTAATGATACTTTTCACACTCCCCTCAGCCCTTTCTAGTTCAGTCTCTTGCTGCCCTTTACCCTTTCACCATCCACTACACCGCTGTTATCCGTAACCTATTACTCATCCATCTCCCTTTTGCCACCTGATGCCCTCGCTTCCTTCCTGCCCTGCAGCGCTGTATAGTCCTTGTGGCTTAGCACTTCTTTTTGGTTATAATAATAATAATAAAATACATTATCCTCATATTTGGTGGGCTTCTCGTCGTAACATTTACAGGGGAGCACTAAAACCTTAAGAGTTACACAGTTCCTGGGAAGGGATGGAAGACATTTATACTTGATTCTTCGAAATGAAACAAAGTTTAATTTCTTATATCAAGAGCCTCTCACAGCATCAAGAAACCTACCTTGAAACTTTTGGCGGGAATGACCAAATTAAAGGCAATACTTTAATTATAATAATGACGTAAATAACGTAATGACATACTCCGAATTCTCAGATGACAAATTGTATAAAAACATTATCTTAAAAAAATTAGCACCATTTTTTTACAAATGAAGATACCATTTGTTTTTTTCAAAATTTACTTTCCTAATCAGTACGTTATTATCTGAGCTTTAAACGACGCCTTAATGTTGTTAATACATCACTAAGTCACTTAATGTTTCCATCACAACTAGGTTCAACCCCCCCCCCCCCCACCAATATCCTTAGGCTACATTTCTAGATATTCACCTAAAAGCTACTAGACTCTAGATGGTACGGGCCCCCATGGTGTGCCAGGCAAAGCTCTCAGTTCACACGCTGAGATTCCAGGTTCAATTCCCTGCAAGGGTGAAAAACATTCGACGTTTCCTTACACCTGTTGTCCTGTGCACCTAGCAAGTAGGTACCTGGGTGTTAGTCCACTGATGTGGGTCATGTGGAAAATTGCATTTATCTGAATGTAACTAATTATGTACATAACAGTAAATGATAACAAAGATAATTATTATTTATCAATGTTACATAGACAAGTAGGAATTTGGGACACCTAGGTCGCAAAAAATGTCCCCCTTCGATATCTACCACTATCATAACCACAAGTTGCTCTGGACTTATTAATTAAATGAAATATACATACACTCAAAGTGAGAGTTGTCACAGCTGCTCTTTGCTGATGACACTGTGCTCTTGGGACATTCTGAAGAGAAGTTGCAGAGATTGGTTGATGAATTTGGTAGGGTGTGCAAAAGAAGAAAATTAAAGGTGAATACAGGAAAGAGTAAGGTTATGAGGATAACAAAAAGATTAGGTGATGAAAAATTGAATATCAGATTGGAAGGAGAGAGTATGGAGGAGGTGAATGTATTCAGATATTTGGGAGTGGACGTGTCAGCGGATGGGTCTATGAAAGATGAGGTGAATCATAGAATTGATGAGGGGAAAAGAGTGAGTGGTGCACTTAGGAGTCTGTGGAGACAAAGAACTTTGTCCTTGGAGGCAAAGAGGGGAATGTATGAGAGTATAGTTTTACCAACGCTTTTATATGGGTGTGAAGCATGGGTGATGAATGTTGCAGCGAGGAGAAGGCTGGAGGCAGTGGAGATGTCATGTCTGAGGGCAATGTGTGGTGTGAATATAATGCAGAGAATTCGTAGTTTGGAAGTTAGGAGGAGGTGCGGGATTACCAAAACTGTTGTCCAGAGGGCTGAGGAACGGTTGTTGAGGTGGTTCGGACATTTAGAGAGAATGGAGCGAAACAGAATGACTTAAAGAGTGTATCAGTCTGTAGTGGAAGGAAGGCGGGGTAGGGGTCGGCCTAGGAAAGGTTGGAGGGAGGGGGTAAAGGAGGTTTTGTGTGCGAGGGGCTTGGACTTCCAGCAGGCGTGCGTGAGCGTGTTTGATAGGAGTGAGTGGAGACGAATGGTTTTTAATACTTGACGTGCTGTTGGAGTGTGAGCAAAGTAACATTTATGAAGGGGTTCAGGGAAACCGGCAGGCCGGACTTGAGTCCTGGAGATGGGAAGTACAGTGCCTGCACTCTGAAGGAAGGGTGTTAATGTTGCAGTTTAAAAACTGTAGTGTAAAGCACCCTTCTGGCAAGACAGTGATGGAGTGAATGATGGTGAAAGTTTTTCTTTTTCGGGCCACCCTGCCTTGGTGGGAATCGGCCAGTGTGATAATAAAAAAAAAATAGATACACCAGGAATACTGGTAAATATATAAATTTGTGGACTGTATATTAAAAAATGATTATATATAAATTCACATATACATAACAGAAGGAAAATATATCTTAATATCACTCACCAATTTGACAGGATATTAAGTTGTATCATACTCAGAAAAACCTCACTAACTGAATTTATGAAAACACTGGCCAGAATTATACACAAGTCTAGTGAGCTTATCTGAGGTTCATGGAGCTGTCTTGTCTAGTCGTCTGATATCTCAAGTTATGCAGGAATGCACATCCAACAATTTCGCCTCCTATTTGAGAGGTGTCAATCCAATTTTAACCTCTAGAGCACGAGAAATTCTTCCCATTATATTAACGTTGTATCCAATTCAAAACCAAGATGGCGAGTCTCGTCTGCGCAGATGCAGGCTTTCCGTTTTCTATGACATATTATTTTTAATATAATCAAAAAGAAGCGCGAAGCCACAATGGCTATACAGCGCTGCAGGGTAGGAAGGAAGCGAGGGCATCAGGTGGCAAAAGGGAGATGGATGAGTAATAGGTTACGGATAACAGCGGGGCAGTGGATGGTGAAAGGGTAAAGGGCAGCAAGAGACTGAACTAGAAAGGGCTGAGGGGAGTGCAAAAGGTATCATCATCAGAGTTTGTGGAGTAAATCAGTCGTTGTCAAGAAGTCAATGAGAGAGTTAGGATTAAAGAAGGGTCCATCAGCAAGAAGGGAAGATAAAGAGATAGTAGTAGAACGAAAACGACGTTGGAGGTCAATTCTGCGTGCTCGTTGATAGAGAGGGCAGTCTAACAGAATGTGGCTAATCGATACTGGAACTTGACACTGCTCACAGAGAGGAACAGGGTGCCTCTCCATGAGATACTCACGAGTAAGACGAGTGTGGCCAATGTGAAGGCGGGAGAGAGTGGTCTCCCAACCTCGGCACTGATGACAAGAAGACGGCCAGTAACCTATGCTCGGTTTAATAGAATGAAGTTTGTTACCGAGCAGAATTGACCAACGTTGTTGCCAACAGGTGTGAAGGTGGGTAGTTATTGCAGCAAAATAGTCCAGAAATGGAACACCTCTATAGGAAATTGGTAGGTCATGTACTGCTGACCGTGAAGCAGTGTCTGCCTGTTCATTGCCCTGTACGTCGACATGACCAGGGACCCAACAAAAAATACTATCTTTATGCTTGGTAGAGATACGGCGTAGCCAAAGTTGAATACGGAGAACTAGGGGGTGAGATGTATCAAATTTTCGTATAGCCTGTAGAGCACTAAGGGAGTCTGAGACTACCACAAATGATGACACAAGCATAGATGCGATACGACTAAGTGCTGCAAGAATAGCATACAATTCAGCAGTAAAAATGCTAGCCGAAGATAATAAATGCCCCAGCACGACACTGTCCGGAAACACTGCTGCGAATTCGATGCAGTCTGAAGACTTAGAGCCATCTGTGTACACAGCAATGGCATGAGAATGGGAGTGGAAGTGATCAAGAAAAAGAGAGCAGGAAGCCACTGTAGGCAGTTGAGCTTTCGAGCAAGGGTTTGAGAAAGTACAGACCCGAACAGCTGGAACTTCCCAGGGGGGTAGGGAAAAGTGAAATGCTACATGAACATATCAAGATGGTAACTGAAGGGAAGACAAGAGCAAATGTCGGCGAAGAGAAAAGGGACAGAGCAAACAGGGGCGTCGAACGAATAAAGAATGTCTACTAATATCGGTGACCATTCTAAAAATGGAAGGATTGTGGAGATCGTGAGAGCGTACACAGTGGCGAAGGCAATGGGCATCACGGCAATCAGACAAGGATGGAACATTCGCTTCTGCATAGAGGCTCTCAACAGGGGAAAAACACCAAGGCACAAACGTAATCCTTGGTGATGGATTGGGTTAAGGCTAGAGAGAGTAGCAGGAGAGGCCGCGGAATAAATCTGGTCACCATAATCGAGTTTCGATAAAATGAGAGCTGAATGTAGGCGAAGCAGAGTTCGACGATCAGCTCACCAGGAAAGATGAGCAAGGGTTTTAAGAAGGTTTAGCCGGCTGTGACAAGTTGCCTTCAGAGAGGTAATGTGAGGTTTCCAGGATAACTTACGGACAAAGAGAAGGCCCAGAAACCTGACTGTATCACGTTCGGGGATACGGGAGCCATAGAGATACAAAAGATGATCGGAGATGAAAGAGCGTCTAGTGAAAGTAATTTGGCGAGTTTTGGTACTGGAAAACTTAAACCCATGCGTGGTGGCCCAAGTGAAAACTCGGTCGACCGCATGCTGGAGAGAAACTGCAATGAGATGACAGTCAGCGCCTGCACAAGCAATAACGAAGTCATCAACATAGAGTGATGACCAAATAATGAGTGGAAGAACAGAGGCCAAATCATTTATGGCAAGGAGAAAATGTGTTGTGCTTAGAACACATCCCTGAGGGACACCTTCAGCTTGGACGAAGTCCGGGAAAAGAACATTATTGACTCAAGCACAGAAATGTCTGTCAGTTAAAAAGTTCTTAAGGAAGGATGGTAGATTGCCTCGGAGGCCTAAGGAGGGGGCCTGGGCCAAAATATACCTCCAAGTTGTGTCATATGCCTTCTCAAGGTCAAAAAATATGGCAATAACTGAGTCATTATTCGCAAAGGCATTACAAACATACGTATCCAAACGTAGTAAGGGATCTGTGGTAGAACGGCCCTTACGAAAGCCATATTGACTAGCGGAGAGACTGTGTGTGTGTCTCTAAATACCACATTAAACGTCGATTTACGAGACGTTCCATTACTTTGCAAACTGCACTAGTAAGAGCGATGGGACGATAGTGGGAGGCATCATGTCCTGTAGTACCCGGTTTGCGGAAAGGGAGAACAATGGCAGATTTAGACAGCTGGGGAAGAACTCCTTGTGCCCAAATAAGATTGAAGAGGTGTAAGAGGACTACAAGGGCTGACCGATGTAAATGTTGTAACATACGAATATGAATGTCGTCAGGCCCAGCTGCCAATGATCGGCAAGCTGAGAGCGTTGCCTCCAGTTCTTGAAGTGTAAAAGGCACATTATACTGTTCTTCTCTGAGAGAAGAAAAGCCCAAGGGTACTAACTCTCTGGCAGACTTTGAGGAAAGAAACGAGGGGCATAGATGGAGCCCTCGGGAAATACGGACCAGATGTGTGCCAAGTTCAATGGCAACGTCGAAAGGGTTTGCTACATCAACACCAGCGACCCGTAGAACAGGAGCCGGGTCAGGAGAGTATTTACCACTCAATTTCCTCACTTTTTTCCAGACTGCACTCATAGAAGAAGCAGAGGTGATGGTGGAAACATAGTCTCGCCAACAAGTGCGTTTAGCTTCACCGATGACACGGCGAGCGATCGCACGCTTCTGCTTAAAATCAAGAAGTTTCTCAGCGGTTCTATTGTACTGGTACCTGCCCCATGCAGCGTGTTTCATACTGCACGAGCACAAGCAGGAGACCACCAAGGCACGCACTTCTGAGAATGCCTGCCTGAGGTTTGGGGTATAGAATGAGAAGCTGCGGTATAAACTGACGTCGAGAAGAGGAGTAGGAGCTCATCAATGGAGGATGAAGAAGGAACCTCACTGAAAGCAGTGAGTTACGAGTAAAGATCCCAATTTGCCCGATCAAATTGCCAGCGAGGGCTACAGAAAGGTGGTGAATAGGAAGGAGAAGTAAGAATGATTGGAAAATGATCGCTGTCATGAAAGTCCGGTAGAAAAGACCAGGTGAAGTCTAGTGCAGTGGAGGAAGAGCAGACGGATAGATCGATGCAAGAGAGAGTATGAGTACGAGGATCAAAATGGGTGGGAGTACCCGTATTTAAAACATGGAGGGGGTGAGAGGCGAGAAAAGCCTCCAACTGGATGCCACGTAAGTCACAATGAGACCCCCCCCCGGAGGAAATGGTGGGCGTTAAAATCACCAAGTAACAGAAGTGGTGGTGGTAAGGATGAAACAAGAAAGGCAAAGTCTGGGACAGAAAATGCTCAAGAAGGAGAGAGATATAAAGAACATGTTGTAAACCACTTATTCAAGTGGATACGGGCTGCAGTGTAATGCAGCGAGGTATGGACAAATAGTTGACAGTACGGAATATCATTGCGTAGAAGAAGGGCACTTTCATTAAAGGTCCCATCTGAGAAAGGATCCGAAGAATACAATAAATTATAGCCTGAGATAGGTTGGAAAACAGCCGAGTGTAATTTTGGTTCTTGTAAGCAAGCACCAACAGGGGAAAACCTGGAAAGCAACATCTGAAGCTCACCCAGATTACCCCTGAGGCCGCGGATATTCCACTGTAAATAGGCCATGATTGTCGATGAAGAAAATCCCAGGAATCCGTAGGGAAAGGCACCTATGGACTAGAGGGGTTAGAAAAGTCAACGTGTGGTGGCATTGGAAGACGTTCAAGCAGCGAAGGAACGGAGCGTTGCGAAGAATGGGGTTGTGAAGATGGAGGAGAGGGAAGAGAAGGAACAGGAAGTGAATCACTGTCCATTGAAGGTTTAGTCTCTGCAATATATTCTGAAATGGCTTCAAGTGTTTCTGAATTCAAAGATGTATCGGAGACCATATTGGAGATAGAAGGGAGAGGGTGAGTAAAGATTGGGACAGTAATGGACTGTACCAAAGTAGAGGGGGAGGAAAGAGTGTAAGGGACTGGAGATGAAGTGTAGGGGGTGACAGAAGAGGCAGAAACCTGGGAGGTGGCAGAAGAGGGAGAAACTTGGGAGGGGAAGGGGGTGGAAGGCATAGTACAAGCAGGAGGGTGAATCTCCACACTTGTAATAGAGCCAGAGAGAGGGGAAGAACTAGGCACAGAGACTGGAAAGGTAAAGTGTGGAGGTGGAAGAAGGGAAGGAAGGGGCAAAGAAGATTTGAGCAATGTGGATTTTTTGGACTTCTGAGAAGTAGAGGGGCGATTGGTATTAGGTGTCGTACGAGGTCTTGTCGATACTGGGGCTTGTGAGGAAGGACGCGAAGATGTAAGAACAAACTGAGTTGTAGTCGGGACGTCAGAGCCAAGGACAGCAAAAGGATTAGATGCCGGAGTGGCTATGGGAGGGGTAACAACAGAGGAGGCTGCAGAAGATGGGACCCCATTAATATTATTATAATCAAAAAGAAGCGCTAAGCCACGAGGACTATACAGCGCTGCAGGGCAGGAAGGAAGCGAGGGCATCAGGTGGCAAAAGGGAGATGGATGAGTAATAGGTTACGGATAACAGCGGGGTAGTGGATGGTGAAAGGGTAAAGCGCAGCAAGAGACTGAACTAGAAAGGGCTGAGGGGAGTGCGAAAAGTATCATCAGAGTTTGTGGAGTAAATCAGTCGTTGTCAAGAAGTCAATGAGAGAGTCAGGATTAAAGGAGGGTCCATCAGCATGAAGGGAAGGTAAAGAGAGAGTAGTAGAACGAAGACTACGTTGGAGGTAAATTCTGCGTGCTCGTTGATAGAGAGGGCAGTCTAACAGAATGTGGCTAATCGATACTCGAACTTGACACTGCTCACAGAGAGGAACAGGGTGCCTCTCCCTGAGATACCCATGAGTAAGACGAGTGTGACCAATGCGAAGGCGGGAGAGAGTGGTCTCCCAACCTCGGCACTGATGACAAGAAGACGGCCAGTAACCTATGCTCGGTTTAATAGAATGAAGTTTGTTACCGAGCAGAGTTGACCCACGTTGTTGCCAACGGGTGCGAAGGTGGGTAGCTATTGCAGCAAAATAGTCCAGAAATGGAACACCTCGATAGGAAATTGGTAGGTCATGTACTGCTGACCGCGCAGCAGTGTCTGCCTGTTCATTGCCCTGTACGTCGACATGACCAGGGACCCAACAAAAAACAATATCTTTATGTTTGGTAGAGATACGGCGTAGCCAAAGTTGGATACGGAGAACTAGGGGATGAGATGTATCAAATTTTCGTATAGCCTGTAGAGCACTAAGGAAGTCTGAGACTACTACAAATGATGAGAGGCATAGATGCAATACGAATAAGTGTTGTAAGAATGGCATACAGTTCAGCAGTAAAAATGCTAGCTGAAGATAGTAAATGTCCCCGCACGACGCTGTTCGGAAACACTGCTGCGAATCCGACGCCGTCTGAAGACTTAGAGCCATCTGTGTACACAGCGGTGGCATGAGAATGGGAGTGGCAGTGATCAAGAAAAAGAGCGGGAAGCCACCGTATGCAGTTGAGCTTTCGAGCAAGGGAGTGAGAAAGAACAGACCCGAACAGCTGGAACTTCCCAGGTGGGTAGGGAAAAGTGAGATGCTACATGAACATATAAAGGTGGTAACTGAAGGGAAGACAAGCGTGAATGTAGGCGAAGAGAAAAGGGACGGAGTAAACAGGGGCGGCGAACGAATAAAGAATGTCTACTAATATCGGTGACCATTCTATAAATGGAAGGATTGTGTAGATCGTGAGAGCGTACATAGTAGCGAAGGCAATGGGCATCAAGGCGATCAGACGAGGATGGAACATTCGCTTCTGTATAGAGGCTCTCAACAGGGGAAGAGCAAAAAGCACCAAGGCACAAACGTAATCCTTGGTGATGGATAGAGTTAAGGCTAGAGAGAGTAGCAGGAGAGGCCGCGGAATAAATCTGGTCACCATAATCGAGTTTCAATAAAACGAGGGCTGAATGTATGTGAAGCAGAGTTCGACGATCAGCTCCCCAGGAAAGATGAGCAAGGGTTTTAAGAAGGTTTTCCCGGTTGTGACAAGTTGCCTTCAGAGAGGTAATGTGAGGTTTCCAGGATAACCAACGGTCAAAGAGAAGGCCTAGAAACCTGACTGTATCACGTTCGGGGATACGGGAGCCATAGAGATACAAAGGATGATCGGAGATAACAGAGCGTCTAGTGAATGTAATTTGGTGAGTTTTGGAACTTGAAAATTTAAACCCATGCGTGCTGGCCCAAGTGGAAACATGGTCGACCGCATGCTGGAGAGAAACTGCAATAAGATGACAGTCAGCGCCTGCACAAGCAATAGCGAAGTCACCAACATAGAGTGATGACCAAGTATTGGGTGGAAGAACAGAGGCCAAATCATTTATAGCAAGGAGAAACAGTGTTATGCTTAGAACACATCCCTGAGGGACACCTTCAACTTGGACGAAGTCCGGGGAAAGAACATTATTGACTCGAACACGGAAATGTCTGTCAGTTAAAAAGTTCTTAAGGAAGGATGGTAGATTGCCTCGGAGGCCTAAGGAATGGGCCTGGGCCAAAATATTATACCTCCAAGTTGTGTCATATGCCTTCTCAAGGTCAAAAAATATGGCAATAACTGAGTGATTATTCGCAAAGGCATTACGAACATACGTATCCAAGCGTAGTAAGGGGTCTATGGTAGAACGACCCTTACGAAAGCCATATTGACTAGCGGAGAGACTGTTGTGTGTCTCTAAATACCACATTAAACGTCGATTTACTAGACGTTCCATCACTTTGCAAACTGCACTAGTAAGAGCGATGGGGCGATAGTGGGAGGCATCATGTCCTGAAGTACCCGGTTTGCGGAAAGGGAGAACAATGGCAGATTTCCACAGCTGGGGAAGAACTTGTGCCCAAATAAGATTGAAGAGGTGTAAGAGGACTACAAGGGCTGACCGATGTAAATGTTGTAACATACAAATATGAATGTCGTCAGGCCCAGCTGCCGATGATCGGCAAGCTGAGAGAGTTGCCTCCAGTTCTTGAAGTGTAAAAGGCACATTATACTGTTCTTCTCTGAGAGAAGAAAAGTCCAAGCGTACTAACTCTTTGGCAGACTTTGAGGAAAGAAACGAGGGGCATAGATGGAGTCCTCGGGAAATACGGACCAGATGTGTGCCAAGTTCAATGGCAACGTCGAGAGGGTTTGCTACATCAACACCAGCGACCCGTAGAACAGGAGCTGGATCAGAAGAGTATTTACCACTCAATTTCCTCACTTTTTTCCAGACTGCACTCATAGAAGAAGCAGAGGTGATAGTGGAAACCGACAGGTCTAATTCCTCAGACCAAGAGCCTCTTCACCACGCCAAGGAGCCCCCCTTGAAGAGGTTTCTATGACATAAATATTATTAAATACAGTATGGCCATCTATTTACATATAAATACTGAATTTCTGGAAAATATATACAGTATTTTCCACACTGTGGCCGGGCGGAGTTCATTGCTAAACGACTCAAATTGCTCATTTGGCAATGGTGGAGGACCTGGGTACATATAGGATCTGGCATCTACACAGTGACATATTACACAAGATTTAATCACCCTTTATACACTTTGCCGTCCTAGTGGAATCCAGGAAGTTTCCCTAATACAATTTAAGGTATCTTGTACCCCACCATGCATTACATTTTTATGGGCATTTAGAACAATTAAATTTGTTAGATGATGAATTTTGGGCAGTAAGATAGGGTGTTTAGCATAATCACCCAATTCAGCATTTTGTAACCTACCTCTGCACCTAATTACATTGTTCTCTAAATACAGCCCCAATTTCTCTATTATGGAACCTTTCACAATTTTTCTTTCCGTCATCAATTTAATCTCACTTCCGTAGATTTCCTCCTGTACCCTCTTTATCCAATATTCAAGAGGATGTGAAAACTTAATTGAAATATTCATCTTGTTTAGAAATATAAACACCAACTTAGTGACATTGATTAGTTTGGGTAAAGAAGAATACCTATTTATATCAATGGCTAAGAAAGGACGAACAATTGGAGTGGTGATCACAGTAATTTCAACAGGAGTAATATACGCCTTTTGTACAGGCCAATTAGCTTTATTTACCAACCAGCTCGGTCCTTCAAACCATGATACAGCATTTACAAAATTAGGATAAGGTAAACCTCGAGACAAGAAATCAGCTGGATTCTCCTCACCAGGTATATGATTAAATGTTAACATATGCTGACCCAAACTATTATACTTCTCTTGCATCCGATTAATTTCAGTGACTCTGTTTTGTATGTACACAATTTTACTGTTTCCATTACGACTCCATTGTAAGGATACCTCATTATCAGACCAAATTACAGTGTCGCTAATATTTATCTCCTTCAACTTATTTTTTATATAATTAACTAAATTGTCACCTACATAAATGGCTGTTAATTCCAACTGAGGTAAAGTATGTGATTTAATTGGAGACACTTTAGCCTTAGACATAACAAAAGAAATAATACGATTATATTGAAGATAAGCAACTGCTCCATATGCCAATTTTGAAGCATCACAAAAAATGTGGAGTACATTTTTCCCATTTGAATTGGCCACCTGGCGTGGGAACTCCAACATTGGAATTTTTTCATAATCACCAATTAATTCATTCCACCTGTTAATGAATTCCTCAGGTAGAATTTCATCCCAACCACATTTAAGATTCCATGCTTCCTGAATTAATAATTTCCCTCTTATAGTAAGGGGTGACACTAAACCTAGTGGATCAAAACATTTGGAAACTTCAGCAAGCAAAACTCTCTTAGTTAATTTGTTGGGCATACTGTAATTATTAGGTTTTAACATTAACAAATCTCTCTCAGTATCCCAAGTTAAACCCAATACATTACTACATTTTGGCACTTCATCTCCAGGGTAATCTTTACTTATTTTGTCCTTTAATTTGGACGAATTACTATTCCATTCCCTCAGAGGCATATTTGCACTTTGCATTATTTTATTAGCCCCTCCATAAGTCATTAACACTTCCTCATCAGTTGAAGTCACACCCAGGAAATTGTCCACATAAAATTGTTTGCTCATTACTTTACTCAATGGACTTCTCGTACGTTTAAGGTGTGCATTTATCGTCGCTTGAAGTAGGAATGGAATGGATGTAGCACCAAATAATACGCTCCTAAAGCGAAAGGTTTTCAGAGGGGTAAGTGGGTCACTAGGATTCTCAGGCCATAAGAAGCGGGTACAATCCCGGTTAGCCTCTTGTAAACCCACTCTTAGGAAAGCTTTACTTATGTCAGCCGTAAAGGCATAATGCTTCACTCTGAAATTTAATAAGATATCTCCTAATTTTTCCGTCATCGA
This sequence comes from Cherax quadricarinatus, assembly GCF_038502225.1. Classification (NCBI taxonomy): domain Eukaryota; kingdom Metazoa; phylum Arthropoda; class Malacostraca; order Decapoda; family Parastacidae; genus Cherax; species Cherax quadricarinatus. The sequence goes on from NC_091360.1 coordinate 11,054,434, forward strand.
CGGACCTGTCATCAGTCATTTAAACTAGGTAAATTTTTGTTACTCCAGGCACTACAATTAAACACAATCCTCAAAGGAGTGGTCTTAGAATCCTTCTTCACTCCGTGATGTGGCAAAGAGTGACCATAAATTTAGGCTTGCTCAGGAGGTACCTCTTCTATAAATTTACTAACTTCTCACCAATTACATCATTATAGGCAGTTAACAATTCTGGTGTCTTACTCAGTTTGCGGAGCAGAGCCTTTAATTGTCCATATGCCATTCTGTAAGTAGTGGGCAATTCTGGATGGTTCAGTCTCCACGGAAGTCGTACCCAGTATTGTCCAGATTTAAATTTTACATCTCTCAGATATTGCTCCTGAGTAAAAGAATCGTCTGGACTTTCTTCATTTACATTTATTTCAATGCTGTCTAATTCCCACAATTTATGCACTGGCTCAACACCATCCTCTATGGAAGAATTATACTGGGGTACAATTTCATGAGTAAGACACACAGTTATGGTATTTGTAGTTTCCTCCAGTCATGAATTATTATTACGAGGAATCCTACCATACATCACATGGCCTCCTGCAGTCTTCAGAAGGGTGACACCACATTTCTTTACCATACCCTTTACAAAGGAGGCATAATAGTCACTATCAAAATATTTATTGGGCCTACAGAATCATCACTTACACCTGAAGGCGCTAAATTTACGTTATGTGAAAGTCTTTCTGTAGCGTTCGTTACTAAGCCCTACTCTAGTTATTTTCTCTGGAAGTCTATCTACAATTACTGCATTAACAGGTTTTTTCTCATTGCCCAACCTGACAGTTACATAAACAGTGTCATACAATTGAGCCCTTTTATCCGAGAGAAAATCAGATAATTTTAAAGTTGTGGGATCTCCCATCTGTACTTTCATACCATCAAGACATTTACGTTTAATGAAAGTACGTTGGGATCCTTGGTCTAATAATGCAGTTACATTTTTTCATTTATGCCCATCATCAATTTTTACCTGTAACACAGGTAAGGCTACTTCAGCAAACCCATCATTATTAAGATTAGCAGCAATTTTTACATTAGCTACTGTTATGTCAGGATTGTCAACATTATCATTATTATCAACATTATCATATAGACCTTTACACATGACTATATGGTGTCTTCCTTTGTGACATTGATAACAGAAGTTTAATTTGGCATAACAATCCTTTACATTGTGATTACCTAAACATCTGATACATCTGTCAAGTTCCTCCAATCTTTCAACTTTATCATTCCATGAATTGTAGGCATTGCAATTCTTAGAAAAATGAGTACCCTTGCAGAAAAGACAATCTCTCTTTTTTCTGACTGGTTTCTTATTAACTGGGTTACTCTTAGGAGGGTACTTATTCTTCTTACCTTGTTGAGAATCATTATTTCTGATTCCTGCTACTTGATATGCACCTATGCAACTCTTTTTAGGAAATGAATTTTGATTACCAACATTGGGATAATTTTTTCCCTTTGTGAAACTTGACAGATACCTCAGAGTTATTATGTGTTGCATCTTTAAAATGAGTTAGTTGGCTGGTCTGCAACTGAACAATTAATTCTTGTAGACCTAGTCTTATTTCCTCCAGACCAAAATAACCTTTGTGATATTTATTCGAGAGCCATTCAAGTATTTTACAGCTTAATTTATTCTGTACCATGGCACTCAATAATCAGTCTGAATCCTTCAGATTATATTTATTACTTAAAGTTTTGAGAGTGCTCTCCAGTTTAACTCTAAACTGTTGTAAACCTTTGAAAGTGTGATCTGGAGATTTTAAATTAACAATAATATTCACTAGATCCAACCTTTGTTCTATATTACCATACGTGACTTTCAACAAGTCAACTGCTTCCTTGTAAGAGTCATTTACATTGGGAAAGGCTTGTATAAGTATGTAAGCATCTCCTCTTACCTGTCCTTTGAGGTAAAATAATTTAGTTACACAGGCTAGATCACACCTATCATGCACAGCTGCTTCAAAAAATTACCAAAATTCCTCCCAATTTTCTCCAGGATTAAACACAGGCAAACACAATTCTGGGAGTTTTGGCAAAGACATATTATTTGTTGGAGCAGACTGACCAACTGCCTGGTTTACACGTTTTAATTTATTCAAGGCCTGACTTTTACAAGAAAGAATCTTTTCCTCTAATTCATAATACTGATCTACTTCAGTCTCATCTACACAGTTTACTAACAAATCTCCTTCATATTTGTTGTAATATAATTTGTATGAATCATATCTATTACCTAAAGCATCTAAATACAATTTTAAATCATCAGTATTCACAGTTTCTTGATTCATAAATTCCAAGCACTTATTATATGCCTTGGTTACATGAACTTTTTTAGCCTGTAGTGATGCTTTCTTTACTCTATATTCCATATGTTTGTCTTCTACATTAATTTCTTCATTTTCAGCCATGATGCAATGTATTAAATTCAACTTAATAACACTGATTATGTACTAAATTATGCACTTTATAAAGGTAAATAGTACAACTTACCTTTAAATAAATTCTAGCTACTTGAGCTTAGCAATTACATGTAAAAAATTGTAATATAAATTTTAAATACACATTAATAATGTTAGCTACACTTGAGCTTAGCAATTACACATGTAAGAAATTTATATATAAATTTTAAATGTACATTAATACAAACCTTTAGCCAGCCTTGGCTTATCAAAATTATTATACAAATTAATATAAATCCTTGCCAGAATTTGGCATAGCAAAATTAATATTATACACATTAATATAATTAGCAACACTTGCCTTATCAAGTACACATACATTGATATAAATCTTGGCCAGAATTGTCTTATCAAATTAGTATTATACAAATTAATATAAACTTAGCCAGACTTGAGCTTAGCTTATCAAAATTAATATTGTAATTATTATAATCCACTACACATTAAGTAAATTTGTGAACTTAACATCCACCTCCTGTCATTTCACATATAATTATTAAGTAATTAACTAATTAATGACTTCACTAATTACCTTCGGTTCAAGAAGGACCAACGGGCAAATTAAATGTGGAAAATTGCATTTATCTGAATGTAACTAATTATGTACATAACAGTAAATGATAAAGATAATTATTATTTATCAATGTTACATAGACAAGTAGGAATTTGGGACACCTAGGTCGCAAAAAAATGTCCCCCTTCGATACCTACCACTGTCATAACCACAACTTGCTCTGGACCTATTAATTAAATGAAATATACACCAGGAATACTGGTAAATATATAAATTTGTGGACTGTATATTAAAAAATGATTATATATAAATTCACATATACATAACAGAAGGAAAATATATCTTAATATCACTCACCAATTTGACTGGATATTAAGTTGTATCATACTCAGAAAAACCTCACTAACTAAATTTATGAAAACACTGGCCAGAATTATACACAAATCTAGAGAGCTTATCTGAGGTTCCTGGAGCTGTCTTGTCCAGTCGTCTGATATCTCAAGTTATGCAGGAATGCACATCCAACAATTTCGCCTCCTATTTGAGAGGTGTCAGTCCAATTTTAACCTCTAGAGCACGAAAAATTCTTCCCATTATATTAACGTTGTATCCAATTCAAAACCAAGATGGCGAGTCTCGTCTGCGCAGACGCAGGCTTTCCGTTTTCTATGACATAAATATTATTAAATACAGTATGGCCATCTATTTACATATAAATACTGAATTTCTGGAAAATATATACAGTATTTTCCACAGGTCGCATCCTGGGGGACAAAACTTTGGACCCCAGTGGAAATCAGACAGACAGTCCCTCGATGATGCACTGCATTTCTTGGGTTATCCTGGGTTGGTAACCTCCAGAGGAAAAAAAAAATTCTGGTCAGTCAAGAGATGGTGTGAGTGGCGCCACGAGCCCTTCTACTTCCCAGTTTTCCAACTAGGTTCAACCCCCCTCCTCCCACCAATATAAGGCTACGGTATTTTTCAGTATTCATCTAGAAGCTTCTAGACGGTGCTACCATATATAAATTCCAGGACGAGGCAAAATTATCCTCGAATTTATTTTTCTACGTCATTTTACTGCGTGAGTTTATGAACGATCTACATGAACCATTAACACAATTTACTCTGCTGCTCCTATCAGATTTATATAAACTATATTTAAAATTAGGCTAACAGCAACAATTATTTATCTGCAATTTCATTCTAATCAGAGAAGCGCTAAACCCGAAGGGGTTATACAGCACCTGAGATGCATTCAAGTGGAGAATAAGACCTATTTTCATGGATCAAGAGCCCTGTATTTACATCGAGGTACCTCCTTTGATTGTGGGGAAATAGTATCATCTACTTACCTTAATAAGCGATGCCTAGATGATCAAGACGTCTCAGCACCATAAACACAATAACACACCGAGCAATGACAGTAAAGTGGCGCCCAGTGGCGGTGAGTGGTTCGGGTTGGCGCCACCACTGGGCGCCACCCTGCACCGCTCATGTGATTGTTGGCGCCAATTCCCCGTTTTCTACAATTTAATTTCCCACCACTACTGTATATGGCGGTAACTCCAATTCCTTGGATAAAGAGCCCTTGACCAGTGTTGCAACCCCTGAATGGGTTACAATGATTATTATGTATATATGAAATGTGTATTACCTTTTCATTTAATTTTATATTGCTTATATTTGCGATAAAAGCTAAATCGCAAATGTATTGCCTTATATTGTTATTTGACGTAGCTTATATTGTTAGGATGTATATAAAATGTGCTCAGTTAGTCTTGATTGTCAAACTACTGTAATTATCGCTTGTCGCTCATTATACTGCCGGCTTCTGAGCTGCAGTTGTCCATGTAGCTATCACGTGATCGAGGGGGGTGTCCTCACCTCTCGTGAAGTTTTCAGTCTGCTCGAGACTCTCTTGGTGGTTGGACAGATTGTCTGTCTCATTATTCTTGTTAGTTCTGTAGAACTCTGTTCACAGAACATTGTATAGACTTAGTGATTTTCGACGTTGTACTGAGGTTGTGTGTCACAGACACTCTGAGCATCTCATGTCCTTAGCTATAGCTTCTGACCTAATTTTGTACTGGTTTCTGTGTATTGTCACAGTTGCGTTTTTCCTATGCTGAACATAGATTCAGTAGTATGGGAGTTTTGTAACTTTTGTGGAGGATCTGCTGATGGTCCCTACTTAGTGTCATTATATTATTTCCCAGTTCCTGATTCTGTGTCGCAGTCGCTTGATATTGCATTGCTATTGGGCTTAGCATTCTTTGTTGTTCAAGCAGACTTTTCGGGATGCCAGTCGGTCAAGAAGTTAGTTTATTTGAGGACTTTGTCAGTCACTTGTTTAAGTCTTATTCGAGTCTTGAGACATAGCTAACTACTTAAGAGCACTTACACGCATACACACTTACTTGTACATATTTGTAATATCTTATTAAATGTTAATGTACCAGACGGTACTTAAGAATTATAAATGTGATATGTGCTTTCAGCACAATAATATTGAACTCGAGAGATTGATTTTATTTTGATTGCTGTAATTAATTTAATTTGATAATATACCTCTAGTCAACTTACTGCTTAATAAATTTATTAAATTTTAATTTCTCTAGTTAGTAGCCTACCAGTTGTAATCCTAAAGCACTATTGAACCATACTGAATTATAATGGATAATTGGACAAGGATACTGACTACTTGTTACGAAAACCCAGTAACAGGCTGGATGCTAGAAGGGCAGTCCTTTCTAGTATTCACTGGAGATCTCTAAGCTTTTAGAATCGCGATTTTTGTAACAACCAGCATCAAGACGTTTGTTTCCCTTTCAAGACTGAAAGATCGAGGCTGGGTTTCATCTTTAATTTCCCGCTAGTCAGTACTGACCCCCCCCCCCGGCCCACATCAGTCACATGTCTATATTAAATTTCCTGCCAAAACGAGTCGAAATAACCAGATTACAGCATCGCCTATATAATAAAAGGAATTTTTCCATTACCAAAAAAACTTACTAATAGCGTCTACTTGAACAAAAAATGACAGTAGAATGAAGCATTTAGGTTCGATCCAAGGAAGGTGAAGACATGTTAAGTCAAGAGATGGTGTGAGTGGCGCCACTGGCGCCATCCTGCAGCCTCGCACCTCCTACTTGCCGCTAATTTCCCGTTTTCTATACATTCACACATTTGGCGGGATTTTCGTCATAAGATATATGGGTGAGCACTAAAACCTTAAGGGTTACACAGCTCCAGGGAAGGGATAAAGACATTTACACTTGATTCTTTGACACGGAACAAAGTTTAATTTCTGAGATCAAATTAAAGGTAATACTTTTAATTATAATACTGTGTAAACGACGTAATGACATTCTCCGAATTCTCATATGACAAATTATATAAAAAAATTACCTACATAAAATCAGCGCCATTTTCTACAAATGAAGATACTATTTTATTTTTTTCCAAAATTTTACTTTCCTAAACAGTACGTTATTCTCTCAGCTTTAAACGACGCCTTAATGTTGTTAATACATCACTAAGTCACTTAATAATGTTTCCAAAACAACTAGGTCCCCCCCCCCAATAGTTAGGCTACGGTATTTTTCAATATTCATCTAGACGCTTCTAGATGGTGCCACAATATATACAACATGAGGCTAAATTGTCCTCCAGTTCATTTCAGCAACAGTGTATCTGTTGAATAAGGCACATGTAATACCTAGATATCTTTACTCATGGGTACTTTAGGCAACCAGTGGCTTTTTCAATCCAATATAGAGAATAAATACTTAAGATGGTGGAAGAAGTGGTAATTTACTAGGTGTGCTATTCCTATATCTTACTAAGGACTCCAATGGAAATAAGCCACTCTGTCTGACTTCTGTGGGTTATCTTAGGTTCCTACACATATGTTACTATGTATATTCTTTGTAATTGTGCATGCAACGAGGCTTGCTCCAGAGCTAAGAGCTATGAGCTACGAGGAGAGGTTAAAGGGATTCAATCTATGGACACTGGAGGACAAGGAAGAAATGCGAGTAGCTACAAAGTACTCAGTTGAATTGACAGGGATAGGCTAAGTGGCAGGTAACAGGTAATCGGGAGCACAGCTGGAAGTTGAAAACCACTGGAAAACCACAGGATGTCAGGAAGTATTTCTTCAACCTCTAGGTAGTCAAGAAGTGGATTGGCCTCGACGAAGATGCGTTTTAAGAGCACTTTTAAGAGCATGTACGTTAGAGAGCTGACTATGCTAGAGAGTGAATCTCGCAAACGGCAAATTGAGAGAACAAGATCTCTCTCTCTCTCTCTCTCTCTCTCTCTCTCTCTCTCTCCCCCTCTCTCCCCCTCTCTCAGGCAATCACCTACATTCATCGTTCTCTGTACCCTTGTGTTTCCCCACTTGTGCAGTTACCTCCCAATCAATAACTTGGGAGGGGTCGCCTAGATGTGCTGTCAGTCTTCTCCTACTCACATCTAATTGAGTTTCCCTGGAATGCACAGGCAAGACGTAGGTGGCCCTGAAAATGAGGGGAAGATGATTTCTGAGAGTCTTCTCTGTGGCCCTGAGAGTGAGGGGAAGATGATCTCTGAGGTGTTTTTCCAGTGGTCTTGAGAGTGAGGGGAACAGCTGGCAAAAAAGGTGCATTTTTCTCTGTTGATTTACTATTTACGTCTTTTTTCAGGTTCTTAAAATTTACTTATCATTAACACACAAGAAACTTCTAGCAGAAATTACTTATATTTATATATTTACCTGTAAGTAGATGCAGAGGTCGAATCATGCTTCCTGGCTCTGTCACTCATCTTGCCGCTTGTCAGATCCACTTCCTCGTAGCTTTCTGGGCCCTATCGTACCTACTCTTTTAAGAGCAGGTATGAAGAAGTACTGGGAACCACTTCTTGGTACTAGTCATTCCACTTCCTGAACACAGTGAGACTGAAGGAATACTTCCTGACATCCCTATGACTCGTGTGTGTTTTCTAACTTTCAACTCTGCTTCGAGTACCTGTTTACCACTTATCAAATAGTCTATGTCTATCCTATCAATTCCCCTAAGTATTTTGTTTGTCGTTATTATGTCTCTTGTGATGCTTCTCTCCTCTAATGTCGCCTCACATCTCATAGCTCTGGAACTAGTCTTGTTAAATATTTCTGCCCTTTTTCTAGTTTCTAATGGTCTAGGAATGACTTTGTTGAGACTCTTCAAGGTTACTCTTGAAATTCGTTGAACGAACAATAACTGCAGTGATTATTCGGTTGTGGACCTCCGATGATATGCTTGTCACCATGCTCACCCCAAGCTCTTTCTTTTTTGGTCTGGAAAGAGTTTCTCGTTGTCTTGCCAACTCCCAAATCTTCCTAACCTTGCATCTGATGGTCTGACCGTAAGTAATCAATACTCTGACCAGTGTTGCGGTTTGTTCTGATCTTTTCAAGTCTTTCCTTGTCCTCAGTTGTTTTTATTCTCCTTGTTAGTTTTGTGTCATCAGCAAACAGGAATAAATCTAACGGTTCGAACCAATTTCTTCCTTGTATGTCATTCACATATTTCGGAAACATACCGATCCTTGAGGAACCTCTCTCTCTCTCTCTCTCTCTCTCTCTCTCTATGTCATGCCGAATAGGTAAGACTGGTCAATTAGCACAGATTCATTTAAAAGTCCTTTCTTCAGTTTTCTCTTATACGTTTAAAGATTTATATTTTCATTTGTGTCAATGTAAAAATTAATAATTGTGTACCAAAAGAACCTCAGAAAACTTACCTAACCTTACCATAACAAGCGCAATTTAAAGTAGCCTAATCCATCTAAACATATTTTAGACAAATTTACAGTAATTTAATAATAAACAAACACAATGAAATATATTTTTTTTCGTTAGGGTTAGAATGTTTTTTGCGAAATTATTACATACACAAATTTTCTCTTGCCTTGTCAAGAAGAACGTTGCTGCTGCACAATTATATATATATATATATATATATATATATATATATATATATATATATATATATATATATATATATATATATATATATATATATATATATATAATGTATATATATATATAATGTATATATATATATATGTTTATATATATATATATGTATATATATATATATATAAACATATATATATATATACATTATATATATATATATATATATTATTACATATTCAGCACGACATATATGTGAGGAGACTAAATCCATAAGGATCCTTTCGCATCCGTGGGATGGAAGGCAAACAATTGATCCAAGAAGATGTCCTGATCTTGACTAGTTGGTTGATGTGTACAAATCATTGCTGTAGTTTCCTCTCAGAGATTACTGTTTCCTCAGGCATGAGGGACATGTGTCACGTTGACATAATTCGCCATAGGAGTAATGTTTCAAGGGGGACATAATATGTCATTGATTACATAATGTGTCATAGGGACATAATGTGGCATGGAGACAATGTGCCACAGGGAACATAAGATCTCCTGGACGTCATTGTTGCTAATTAGATGAGAAATAATGTATTTTTGTCTCTCATAAGCTCCTGACCCTTGCGTGTTTAGCTCTTCTTCTTGAATAAAATTATAATATAAAGTCGTTGTTCCTAATCCCTCTGCTCTACGGGCGAGAAGCTTCGTCAATAATTATAATTAAGTATTGGACATACAACTTTCTAATGAACTTGTCTGTATAATGTACCATTAATAACCTGACGCAGCCACGGAGGTGGAACTGTTGTGCCTAAATACCTACACCCCTCCCCTCTCATATGCAAATACTTTTTGTCCAATTAATGGCTAATTTCACTGTATTATGTTGACCAGTGACCACAAAGTCACGATAGTTTAAGAAACTTCACGTAGATACTGAAAATAATGATTTAAAAACGATTTCCTTGATTTTTTTAAAACATGATATTTAAGCACTCCAGATGCAACCCTGACTTAAGCTCCCCTGATAAAAATCCAGGGTTAAGTCTCCCTCCCCGATTGAAATCCTGGTTTCTCCAATGCATTAATATATCTTCCACTGCACTTGATGCTTCAGTCTCCTGCAGTAATTCCTCTGACGTCTCATCCTTCTGTGGGAGTTGTGTGAGAGTGGAGTAGCGAGTCCCAGACACTAGAACGCTTATTCTTTCTCTATGTTATTATTAGCATGTGGACCTTAGTGTTCCCTGTGAGTCCTCCGGATGTTGACCTTTAATGACCACTTTAGGTTCTGTGGGCATCACCTCTGTTCCCTGTGGGTCTTCCTGGGGACCTCTAGTGTCCACTTTGGGTTCCATGGGCATCACTACTGTTCCCTGTGGGTTCTTCTGGGTCCTCTACTGTTCACTGTGGGCCGTACCCCTTCGCCCTTCTGCGTGACAAGTTAATGGTCCAGGTCGGATCAAAACTTCGTCATAAGTTTCATTCTCCTATGTGCGGGTTATTTATGTATTGTTCCAGTCACGGTATTGTACCTTTTTAGTCTATATATAACTCCCTCCCACCTCACACTTTACGACCTTAAGGGAAAATGTTATCTTTCATTCTCGTCCTGCCCTCCCTTTATCTTCATTGCTTATTTCTGATCCGGTTCTCCCTGTCTCATTTCTCACTCTGTCAGTTTATTGTTTCAGTTTCCATATCTCCTCCATCGTTTGCTACCATCAATATTCATTAATTTTATTACTCAATCACGTATACTACGTCACGTCATTAATTCTCTGGAATAGAAGGATACGCTCTTGAAGGGCTCTTCGTCCTGATTACATCTCACTTCCAGAGCGCTGTATGACCTGCGGATTTAGCGCTCCCCCGTGAATAAAAAAATAATCACAGCATTGTCACTTTCTCCATTATTTCCTTCGTAACTACGACAGTTATCTCTTTCAATTCTCTCTCTCTCCATCTTCTTTTCCTCTTCCATAATCTGTTGACCCTTGACCATATGTACGTACCAAGTTTCAAATTTCTTCTCTCCTCAATAAGAAGTAAAAGAGGCAGTGAATTCCCTTATTAATACAGTAAAAGTGGCAGTGCATATCATTATTAATGACAGCGTTTCGCCAGTTCAAGAGTGAAATAAAACCAATATGAGGGGAAAATGTTGAGGTTAATAAAAGTATCCACTACATTTAAATGCCATTTACTCCGCTTTGTCTGTGTTTACAAAGGATTCCAGTTCCATGACTTACTGAAGAGTGTTTAATAATTTCCAGTTTTCATAGGCAGTATTCCTCCTGCCTCTCCATTTATCTCACGAAATTGACACACTTGACTGTGTTGCCATTATCTATTTTATCCCTCCTGTCTCTCTCACCCTCCATATGATCTCCTGAACCCTTCCAGAGAGGGTGTTTGCCACTCTAGAATGATCGTCTGGCTATCCAGAAGGGGTAGTCAGCCCTGTCTGAGGGGATGTCGTCAACCCCTCCTGAGGGGATGTCATCAGCATCCTCACTGAGACATTCTTGTTTCTTCTTCATGCTGCACCTGACCCTTGTAGGAAATTAAGACCTGTCAGACTACAAGCGCGCGCGCTGTGTGTGTGTGTGTGTGTGTGTGTGTGTGTGTGTGTGTGTTTGTGTGTGTGTGTGTGTGTGTACTCACCCATTTGTGGTTGCAGGGGTCCTGGCCCCACCTCTTCGCTGGTCGTTACTAGGCCCACTCTTTTCCTGCTCTATGAGCATTATCGTACTCACCTAATTGTGGCTGCAGGGGTCGAGACTCAGCTCCTGGCCCCGCCTCTTCACTGATCGCTAATAGAACCTCTCCCTCTCTGCTTCCTGAGCTTTGTCATACATCTTCTTAAAACTATATATGGTTCCTGCCTCCACTACTTCACTTGTTAGGGTATTCCACTTCCTGACGACTCTATGACTGAAGAAATACTTCCTAACGTCCCTGTGACTCGTCTGAGTCTTCAGCTTCCAGTTGTGACCCCTTGTTTCTGTGTCCCCTCTCTGGAACATCCTGTCTCTGTCCACCTTGTCTATTCCCCGCAGTATCTTGTATGTCGTTATCATGTCTCCCCTGACCCTTCTGTCCTCCAGTGTCGTCAGTCCGATTTCCCTCAACCTTTCCTCGTACGACATTCCCCTGAGCTCTGGAACTAGCCTTGTTGCAAACCTTTGTACATTCTCTAGCTTCTTGACGTGCTTGACCAGGTGTGGGTTCCAGACGGGTGCTGCATACTCCAGTATGGGCCTAACATACACAGTGTACAGTGTCTTGAACGATTCCTTATTAAGGTATCGGAATGCTATTCTCAGGTTTGCCAGACGCCCGCATGCTGCAGCAGTTATTTGGTTGATGTGTACCTCTGGTGACGTGCTCGGTGTTATGGTCACCCCAAGATCTTTCTCCCTGAGTGAGGTCTGTAGTCTTTGTCCACCTAGCCTGTACTCTGTCTGCGGTCTTCTTTGCCCCTCCCCAATCTTCATGACTTTGCATTTGGCAAGGTTGAATTCGAGAAGCCAGTTTCTGGACCACGTGTCCAGCCAGTCCAGGTCTCTTTGCAGTCCTGCCTCATCCTCATCCGATTTAATTCTTCTCATCAGCTTCACATCATCTGCGAATAGGGACACCTCAGAGCCTATTCCTTCCATATTTTCGTTCGCATATATCAAAAATAGCACTGGTCCTAGAACTGACCCCTGTGGGACCCCGCTCGTCACAGGCGCCCACTGTGTTACCTCTTCGCGTACCATGACTCGTTGTTGCCTCTCTGTCAGGTATTCCCTGATCCATTGCAGTGCCCTCCCTGTTATATGCGCCTAATCCTCCAGCTTCTGCACTAATCTCTTGTGGGGAACTGTGTCAAAGGCCTTCCTGCAGTCCAGGAGAATGCAATCAACCCACCCCTCTCTCTCGTGTCTTACTTCTGTTACCCTGTCATAAAACTCCAGAAGGTTTGTGACACAGGATTTGCCTTCCATGAATCCTTGCTGGTTTTCATTTATAATCTTGTCCTGTTCCAGGTGTTCCACCACTCTCTTCCTGATAATCTTCTCCATGACCTTGCATACTATACATGTCAGAGACACAGGTCTGTAGTTTAGTGCCTCGTTTCTGTCTCCTTTCTTAAATATGTGTGTGTGTGTGTGTGTGTGTGTGTGTGTGTGTGTGTGTGTGTGTGTGTGTGTGTGTGTGTGTGTGTGTGTGTGTGTGTGTGTGTTTGACCTTACACTTATGTGGACTGAACTCCGGCAGCCACTTGCCTGACCACCCCCTGTAATAAGTCCAAATATCGCTGGCCCTCGCCCTCCCCTCACTGCTCTCACCTCACAGTATTCTTCCCAGTACTTTTATATCATCTGTAAACATACATACAATGGATCTGATCCCATCAACAGGTCATTGATTTTATATGAAAATAGTGTCTAATCCTAATTCTTCTAAAACCCAACTTTTTCCGAAAAGCAACTTAATACGTACTTCCTCTTTGCTTTCTGCCTGACAGGCAATAACCCCAAGGAATACATAGCATGTAAAGGGAAATATCCAGGACAAAGGAAATAAATGTACAGACTGAGTAACATTTCGTTGTTACGCAGAAAAGTTTAAAGGTTAAAGTTACACACATGTCAAGCATAAACAGGGCTATCCCAGTCTAATTCAATTCAATTCAATTCAAGTTTATTCTCTGTAAGGGTTACAATGTGGGGTTTACAGGTTTTGGGTATTGTGTGGTTTACATGTTATAAAATACTAATTACAGAGGGGGCCACTAGGACACCTAGCATGGCTAGGCATTTCGGGCAGACTTAGATTAATTCTTAACATTAAGTGACTACATCATAATTTGTGAGTTTAGCAATGTGAATGCTTTTGTTCTGGCACAATACAAAGTGTCTATATTGGAGTATCATAGGCAAACTTATGACTAGTTAGGATTTATTATTTTAAGATTAAGATTAGTATTTCTGGGTTTATAGTCAGTGGGTGAGTGAGTGTAATTGTGAACCACCAGGTGGTTATCATGTAGTTAGTTGTCGAGTTGGATCAGGGAGTTAAGATGTTTTCTAACTGTAGTTTTGAAAGTGATGAATGTGTCTGCAGTTCTAGAGTTTTCAGGTAGGGTGTTCCAGATTTTAGGTCCTTTGAAATACATTGATTTTTTGTAAAGGTTTAGTCGAACACGGGGAATGTCATAGAGATGTTTGTGTCTTGTGTTATGCCTGTGGATCCTGTCACAACTATCAAGAAAGCATTTTAGGTCAAGGTTAATATTGGAATTTAAGGTCCTGTAGATATAGACTACACAGTAGTAAGTTTGGATTTTCTGAAAAGGGAGTAAGTTTAGATCTATGAAGAGTGGGGGGAGGGTTTGCCAGGGATGGGATTTAGTGATTATTCTTACTGCAGCTTTTTGTTGGGTTATTATTGGCTTTAGGTGTGTTGCTGCAGTTGAACCCCAAGCACAGATAGCATAGGTGAGGTATGGATATACAAATGAATGGTATAGTGCGAGAAGTGCAGTTTGAGGCACGTAGTATCGTATCTTGGAGAGGATCCCCATCGTTTTGGATACTTTTTTTGTTATGTGTTGGATATGGATGCTGAAATTTAGGTTGTTGTCGAGGTATAGGCCAAGGAATTTGCCCTCATTATGTCTGGCAATTAGAGTGTTGTCGATCTTAATGTTAAGTTGCGCAACACCTGCTCTGCTACCAAGCATAATATAGTAGGTTCTGCCAGTGTTAAGTGTAAGTTTATTGGCTGTCATCCAAGTCGATATTTAGAGCAGCTCCTCATTAACAATGGTGTTGAGGGTGGCAAGATTAGGGTGGGAGATGACATAAATCGTGTCGTCAGCAAAGAGAATGGGTTTCAGGTGTTGGGATATGTTTGGAAGATCATTGATGTAAATGAGGAAGAGCAGGGGTCCAAGGACACTTCCCTGCGGAACTCCAATATTAAGTGGCCGTATTGATGAGGCTGTGTCTTTAATGGTGACATACTGATACCTATTAGAAAGGCAGGATTTAAAATATGCAAGCGCATGGCCTCTTATACCATAGTGGTCAAGTTTGTGGAGTAGGATGCCGTGGTCTACTGTGTCAAACGCTTTTCTTAGGTCAAAAATTCCTAGTGGATATTCCTTATTTTCCAATGCTGTGTAAAGCAGGTCTAGCATTTTTATAATTGCATCATTAGTGCTTTTATTTTTCCTGAATCCAAATTGGCAGGGGTTGAGTATGTTTTGTGACGTTATAAATGAATATGGTCTCCTGTGCACGAGTTTCTCGAAGGTTTTGGATAGCAATGGTAAGTTTGATATTGGCCTATAGTTGTTTACGTCTGTAGGGTCACCACATTTATGTATTGGTGTAACCCTTGTTGTCTTGAGTAGTGTCGGGAAAGTGTTAGTTTCTAGTGACTTGTTAAAAGTAATGTAATAGCATGCGAAAGGACATTGGCCGCTCGCTTGTACAATAATGGTGGGACGTGAGACAGATTCCCCGAGTTATTTTTAAGTGACTTTATGATTGTGGTGACTTCCGTGGGCTCAGTTGGTACAAGATAGAAGGAATTTGGGAAATTCCCATCTAGGTAGTCCCCAGCACGGGCATTGGTACATGGGATTTTACTGGCGAGATTAGATCCTATGTTTGAGAAGAAGTCGTTTATCTTGTTAGCTGTGTCAGTGGGATGTAGTGGTGTTTCATGAGGTTTAGTTAGAACAATATTCTTGGCTTTTTCAGTTTATGGGTCCCCAGAATCTGGGAAAGTGTTTTCCAGGTCTTTTTTATATCTCCTCTTGTGTCAGTGAATCTGCTTTAGTAGTACAGTTGTTTGGCTTTCTTTATTAATTTGGTGAGAACTGTTGAATATTGTTTAAGAATATCTTTGCGTATTAAGCTCTGTCTATATTGCTTTTCATATTGGTGTTTCTAATCAATGGATTTCAGAATGGTGCTGGTTAGCCATGGGCAACCAAGCCGTTTATTCGTGATCTGTTTCATTTTTATAGGACAATGTTTGTTGTATAGTCTAAGTATTTTGTTAAGAAAAATGTCTGTCCAATCGTCAATACCATTGGCATTGGAGAATTCTGTAGGCCAGTCAACAATCTCTAGGTCTGCTGTGAAATTCCTTATTGAGGCCTCGTCATGGAGTCTAAATGAAACTTTGTTGTTTTCGAGTGGTGGCTTACTAATGTTTGTTAAGAGGAAGGTTGGGTAGTGGTCAGTAGTGCTGTCTGTGATTTTCTCTGATTTAAGGGGGGCTAGTATATTGGTCCATATGTGGTCTATTATGGTTGCACTTGTCTCAAGTCAGCCTGGTTGGTTTAGTTATTGTTGGTATGAGGAGTGTGTTGTTCATATTGTTGATGAAATCAGTTACAGTCTGATCATCTTGTAGGCCAAAGTTGATATTGAAGTCTCCAGCTAAGAGAAGGTGGCGCTTGTTCATTTGTCTGTTTGTTATTAGTGACTTTAGATTCTCACTGAAGTTTGGGATGTTTGTGTGGGGTATCCAGTATATGGCACCGATTGTTATAGGCGTGGTTTGTTTCAGTAAAATTAGCAAAAATGTATTCCCCATATTCTTCACTAAAGCGCTAAACCAGTATTTGTTACTTCAATGGGTTGGTTAACAGAGGGTTAGGCAAAAATCCTAGTTAGGAAAATATATCTATTTATTCAACAGAACACTATAAACACACTCTAGAAACACCTTAATCCTAAACGTCCAAATGAGGGTACACAAGAAACAGCTGGCTGGAGGTCCAGCCACCATAACCACTAGGCCTAGTCAGTGCCAGGCCATCACTACTCTACTACCAACCCCATTTCTTATTTCCTCACTCATCCCACAGCACCCTGACCATATCAGAGCCCAGGTGGGCATACAGGTAAGCCATAGAAGAGCCTATGGCTTGGGTTAGCTAAACAAAAGGAGTACACAACTACAAACTTAGCTTAAATACACAGCATCTCCGACGCCAGCCTCCACAATATGCTGACTCCATGTGACTGCCCAAGCCACGCTTATTCCCTTACCCAAACATAGTTAGAAAATACCTATCTAGCACGATTTCTTCATAATTACAGTTAGAGTACTTTACTGTGCCCCCAAATGCACATTATGAATTATAAAATTATTCTTTACAATTATAACATTCATACTATTATGACACCCTTCTCTACTGTATATACATTACCCCTATTTACCCCTATCTCACCTATGGAATTTGTGCATGGGGCTCAACAACAATTAACCATCTCAGACCACTAATTACTCAACAAAAGGCTGCAGTTAGAATAACAAATTCTCACTACAGGCAGCACACTCCACCAATATTCAATACACTAAACCTACTCACCATACAAAACATCCATACTTATTACTGCACCTATTACATACATAGAACACTTAACTCTGATATTAACCCTCCCCTCAAACATCTCCTTACCAACCTCAACAGAACACATGACCATAACACAAGGCACAGATCACTCTTTGATGTTCCTCGTGTCCATCTCACACTATGCAAAAACTCAATGCACATAAAAGGCCCTAAAATCTGGAATTCATTACCTGTAAATATAAAAGAAACACTACCTGTTTATAAATTCAAGTCTCTTCTCAAAGATCACTTACTCACCCAAAACCAAATAAATACTGAATAACTGAACCTTATAAATTGTATATCTTAAATGTTTCTCACAATTATATCACATAAATGTTAAACCTAAAACAGAATCTAACTTTATTATTTTTTTTTAAATGCACTACCTAATAGAATCACTACCTAACTGAATGCAACCATATGACCTGTCTTTGTAATACTCACTTGTACTTTATAGTAATCTGTTTACATTAATGTTTTATCACTGATTTAATCATTGCTTAGTTAATCTTAAGTTAATTTTAAGCCAACCCGTAATGCTATGCATAGTATAAGTGGCTTTGGCATACTGCTCTTATCTGTATTTTTTTGTACCTCTGTATGTGTGCTCAAATTAAAATAAATAAATAAATAAATAAATAATGTCATGCAGAACCCTGCATAACACTCCCACCCCCAGACCATAGGTCTCACTCTGCTAGTGTGGTCCCTACGGACACTGCTAGGCAAAAGGAAAAAGAAAGAAAATAAATCCCACATTAAGGTCTGAGGCAACGGGCAAAAATGATAACTGGGGAATGACCACCATACAATCATGGTCCTTTGGTACTAGACTGCTGACATGTGAAACTCGCCGAACATAAAAGTGATCAAGTTCTATGCCAAACGAGCCCACAGTCAGGCTCTTAGACAATTGTGTCAGGAAAAGGCACCATCACAACACAGCGCTGGCCAGGCACCGGCGTTGATGCGTTTTACCTAAATTACATCAAGCAAACTTATAAACGAGCAAGTTAACTTTCTACATAAGTACCCCTGATGAATGCAGTTTTATGAAATAACACCAAAGCTCTGTATGTTGCAAGGCAGACCAAACTGTATGTGCCACTAAAAAAAATTTTTTTAAACAGTAGGTACATTTTCCAGGAGGAGTTCAATGAAAAGAACAGATTTTACATGTTAAATTCTACTTAGAAAGCAACACCGCATTATCACTCCCATCTCACATCAGTCTTTAGTAAACAAAACTGGTTCCCCATGACACACCTCTGCGAGAATCAGGAGAGCACAGGAGGGGGGAAAAATATCAGGGCCCCAAAAACAACAGGTGGATAGTCACATAAATCTTGTTGGTGGGACTGTGGCCATAAAATCCTGGAGTCATCACTGAAGATCCCCAAAAGGTGGACCTCCCAGGCCGACACCTACGTGTTATTCCAAGGACCCTGGAGTCACCCCAGCGGTGATCCAAAAAGGAAAAATTGAAAAGAGTCCTGGGGAACCAAAACACCTCGGATCAAGAGACATGACCCAAGCAGTGGAGGGCATCACCGCCAGCCCCACATTCACTAAAACGTTAGGTCCAACAGTCCTTATACCAACATAAAACAGAGGCGAGGCATTCCGGCCAACACCTAAAAAAAAAAGTAGCATACCCTACTTAGGCATGGCACTTGATGTGACTACCCCCCTAAATACACACACACTAGGGAATCCTGATACCTCCAGCTCCAGCTCAACCTGCCCTTCTCCTTTGGGTGGTCCAGGGTTCCATCTACTCGTCTACCGCAAATCACTGCAAAATAAGAATAGATAAGTGATCTGTACACTACATCGTGCACTTTAAACACGAGACAAGGCATCAGCAACCACATTCTCCGCTCCTTTCACATAATGAATCACAAGATTAAGAGGCTGAGAAACAAGGCCCACCTCGTAAGTCTCTGATTGTGGTTCCTCATTAAGTGAAGGAAACGTAAAGGATTATGGTCACTATACACAGTTATAGGGTGAACTGATGAAGATATGTACATCTCAAAATGTTGCACTGCCAACAGTAAAGAAAGAGCCTCCTTTTCTATGGTGGTATAACTTCTTTGGTGCTTGTTACTTTGCCGAGAAGCAGCCGAGTGGCATTACTTCTCCTGCTCTACCCTGCAACAAGACTTACCCAACCCCTGTATCATTTTGCAAAACCCGGGGTGGGTAACTCAGGATTATACATAAAAGATCTTGAGGGTTAATGGCATACAAAAGGTTCATGTACAGAGATATTAAAGTTACAAATATGGGTGTGTCCTTGGCACGCATGGTCATGGGAATCAGATGACCCCCTCACGGTTCATTCGCACAATTTGCATGTAGTTCATAAAGAGGAGACAAAACCTTATTTCTTAAATGTATGTGGCGGCAGTCAGTGCACGTTTTCAAGGTATCACCTAGTGTGAGACCAGTAAAAGACAACGTCCACGACTCTCGCTGGATACAAACACAGTTTCTAGAAATAAACACTTCACTTCCTTCAAGGAACTTATTTCACCCCAGCTTACATCATGCCAGGCCTGCTGACGTTGCACAAATTCCGAAACCTCTACCTCATGGGGGTTAACATGGCCCCATTTGTCAGCATCCCAAAACTCTTTCACTAAGGTGCACCATGGCTGAGCCACCACAACAACCCGTCTTTCAGAAAATCCAAATCTTCCACAATCTCTTACAATTTTCCTGCTTACATTATCTTTCTCAGGGACCTTATCATTTTGAAGCCACCACACAGTTCCATCATAGCCTCCCCAGGACCTGGCTCCAATGCCAATCCCATTTCTCCAGCTTCCAGAATATGTGGCACCACCTCGTGGTCCCACGTCATCCTGGGTGGACTGGCAGGCTGGTGCACTAGTGCCATCGACCTCATCTTAGTCAAGCAGTTTCTGAAACTGAGAAAAAACATCGAGGGGGAAACATAACCATCCTCACGTAGCCAATGACTTAATGATTCCAGAGTGCTTCCCCACACGGTAATGAAAAGGAGGGGAATTCCCTCATCCCAGTTCTTCTGGTACTGGGTAAAACAAACATACATTGCCCAGAGAGACTGGGAAAACCACTCTGCTTTTCTTTGACTCCTAGGATGATATACGTTGGTAAATTTAACTTCAAGTAGGCCTCTCAAAACTACATGACATTTCATAAAATGTGACTTCTGGGTGATTTGTGCAAAGCCTAAGAGACACAAATGTTTCACCAGAAATCTCAAAACCACACACACAAAATTTTTCAGAAAGGGTATATCCACTGGTAACCTGTTAGAAGAATTTATTAATGAACACTGGTTAGTCAGCCCTCCCTTCTTCACACTTAAATGTCGTTCCTTCGGAATCTGTAAAAATTACAGACAATGACACTTTAATAGTTCTGCTGCTGCCAATTGGACACAGGTCCCCTTAAAAAGAGTCTTACTCATTTGACCAACTCTGCAAAATAAACATTTGGTAAATTTAGGAACCACATCCTCCGCAACAGCTGATAAGTGAATAGCGTTCCGGAGGTCACAACCTTCCCGGGCCTCACTCAGCTGCTGCAGAGTCAGGGGATTTTTTCCCACATCAGCACCAAGAAGACCACTTCTCCAACCGAGTTCCGGTTGAGCCGGTTCATCACTGCTCAGAGTCTCCTGCAGGTCGGACTCAATGAACAGGCTCCCCAGGCCCAAACCATCACCAAAGTGTGCAGAAGGGTCACAGGGACGCACAGCTCCTGCCTTGTTCCCCTGTTTAGTCCTAGAGCGCACCGAAAAATTTTCAGGCACCCTCGCTCCAATTAGGTCATTACCACCTTGTAAAGAAGGGTCCTGCAAAACCAAACATTCCTCACTTTTGAGGAGTCCCACAACATTGTTGCCTGGTAGAAGGTCAACTCCTGCAAAAGGTACATCTTCTGCAATACCTACAGGTAGGTACCCAGACTGGTACGCAGACTCTACCCATAACCTGTGCACTGGAGTCCTGACAGGGACTCCAGTTATCCCTTTAAGAAAAATGTCCAATCCAGTGTAGGTGTCATCCGACACCGGCAATACACCCCTGCGAAGCAAGGTGTATGTGCTACAAGTGTCCCTCAAAGACATAACACCCGTGACCCTACCTTCATTTTGGTGTAAGGCCACAGTAGACTTACTTGAATAGACCTTCATCCGAGGGTCTGAGACAGCTGGTCTTCTTTGGATACCTTGGGGCAAGACTGCAATGCAAGCAACACCATGTGTAACCGGTGTATTTACTGGAGAAGCATCTGCTGCAGCCTGGTCCCTAAGCATCTTTCGACACTATGGCTGCAGGTGGCCCTGTTTATTGCAATATGTACAGTGATAAGGTTTAAAAGCCCCCTGCACACTTGACATAGGCTGGGGCCCATGATCTTGGGGAACTGGACTCTTTCTACCTGTCCCCAGTAGTCCTGGACCTGTGACAGCTGACTTAAAACCTTCTCGGGTAGGTACTGGAAAATTAGGCTTGTTAAAACTCTGGTGGTTATTAGGCTGCTAAATGGGTGACTTAAACTTCTGAAATTTCTTATTCCTATTGGTGGGTGGAGAAAACTTACCATTATTAGTATGTGGGGGGTGGTAATTACTACAAAATTTTTGGTTAGCTAAAAATCTGTCACCCAGCTCTAAAGCATTATTAAAATCATCAAGATCCTTCTCCTCAAGATATGCCTTAAGGTCAGGCGGAGCATTTCTCAAAAGATCCTCTAACAAAATTAAGGTAATTACACCCTCATAATTGTCTACCACCCCCTTTGAGCGACACCACCTATTTAGAAGTGACATCATCTCCTTACCATATTCCACCAAAGACTGCCCTGCTTGAAACTTTAGTCCTCTAAACTTCTGCCTGTACCTTTCCGGCAACATTTGATAAGCCAGTAAAACTACCTCTTTTAGCTTTTGATAATCACAAAAGGCCGATCCTTCTAAAGAACTAATGGCCTGTAACCTTTTACCAACTAATTGGGTTCTCGCTAATGTCGCCCATTCCTTTTCCGGCCAAACCTAGGATTTGGCTGTACTTTCAAATAACAGAAAAAACTGGTCTGGATCTTTCTCTAGGAATTTAGGCACAAATTTTATGGCTTTATCCAAATGAAAAACATCTACCCTTGTGTCTGTGTCTGGGTGAGAAGCAAGCTGCCTCTCTTTAGCTCTTTCTTGAGCCCTAAGCTCCTCTAAGGCGCTCTGTTCCTGGATCTTTGTACGTTCAATCCTTAACAGTTCCTTTTCTTCCTCAAATAGGGCTAATTTCATTCGTATAAGTTCTACTTCCTTATCCAGGTCCCTATCATGGGAATTTCATTCAATGTCACCTTCCAAATACATGTCATCCCCAGAATTTTCACTAGTGTCAGCCATTTGGGGAAAAAATAACACCAAAACTTGCTATAAGCCACAGAACTTACTGATATAAAATAATAAAGCACACAGCAAAGTACATACACTGAAGTAGTATATTCACAAGGAGTGATTGTCATGTGACTCTCTAAAATTAAACAGGATTGCACACAAGAAAATCCTGGCAGAAAAATGGAGCTATTGCACCTGCAAAGGAAAATTATTCCCAGAAAATTAGATAAGCATAACCTCCCCGAAAATCAGCAAGATTGCACCTGCAAAGGGAAAATTATTCCTAGAAAATTAGGTAAGCATAACCTCCCCAAAAATCAGCAAGATTGCACCTGCAAGGGAAATTATGCACAAAATATCAGGTATTAATAACACCCTAAAAATCAACAATATGGCACAGAAAAGTAAATTATTCACAGAGTATTAGTTAATAATAACACCCTAAAAACCAGCAATATTGCAAACAAAAGTAAATTATTATTTTAGTGTGAGTGTTATAGTGAATGCTTCCTCTGACCAACCCAGTAAAGAATGATTATTGACTTCCCAGGTTGCAAACTTGAATTACCACACAAAATTTGATAATTCTCCCATATACAGGCCCCCATGTTACGCAGAAAGGTGGGATACCTGGGGGCTAGAGCCTTGTCTAAGGGCAAAGGTAAAAGTTACACACATGTCAAGCATAAACAGGCCACCCAGGGCTATCCCAGTCAAAACAGAAAGCGCTAAACAAGTATTTGTTACTTCAATGGGTTGGTTAACAGAGGGTTAGACAAAAATCCTAGTTAGGAAAATATATCTATTTATTCAACAGAACGCTATATACACACTCTAGAAACACCTTAATCCTAAACGCCCAAATGAGGATACATAAGAAACAGCTGGCTGGAGGTCCAGCCGCCATAACCACTAGGCCTAGTCAGCGCCAGGCCGTCACTACTCCACTACCAACCCCATTTCTTATTTCCTCACTCATCCCACAGCACCCTGACCATGTCAGAGCCCAGGTGGGCATTCAGGTAAGCCATAGAAGAGCCTATGGCTTGGGTTAGCTAAACAAAAGTAGTACACAACTACAAACGTAGCTTAAATACACAACATCTCCGACGCCAGCCTCCACACCATGCTGACTCCACGTGACTCCCCAAGCCACGCTTACTCTGCATACCCAAACACAGTTGGAAAATACCTACCTAGCAGGATTTCTTTATAATTACAGTTAGAGTGCTTTACAGTGCCCCCAAATGCACATTATGAATTATAAAATTATTCTTTACAATTATAACATTCATACTATTATGACACCCTTCTCTACTGTATATACATCACAATGTCATGCAGAACCCTGCATAACACTCGTAAACAAGAAATGTGATTTATTATAGAGGAAACCTGCCAGACATTGTGAGAGCAAGTGGAGATAAAGTACATTATTGTGAGAGCAAGTGGAGATAAAGTGCATTATTGTGAGAGCAAGTGGAGATAAAGTGCATTATTGTGAGAGCAAGTGGAGATAAAGTACATTATTGAAATGGTGATAAACTCATGGCTGACACAGAGTATGCAACAGGGGACTATAACAATTATTTTGTTGTAACTGAGCTAAGCCCGCAGGGCTCCCTCAGCACCTGGGGAATGAGATACGAGCTAGCTCCAGGAAGAGGACGTTCGTTCCAGTTACTTGCACCAAGAGCTCTAGAACACAGACACCGTCCCCTATTCTTTTATTAGTAAAACAGCAATAAAAAACAGTTACAACACAAATAAAAAATAATAAAACAGAATGTAATATTATTATATTTAGTGGGAAACATTAAACCCTTAGAAGTTTTGCAACTCTCTCTCTCTCTCTCTCTCTCTCTCTCTCTCTCTCTCTAACTACTGCAATATAAATCCAAATTGAAGGATAAAGCTTGTTTGTTGCCATTACAAGTATTTCGATAATTCACAGTTTATCGCATCGTGGATCAGAAGAGATTATAATAAGGTATTAGAAGAGATGCAATGCAGAGCAAAATACTACATAGGAAGGCCCCGCTTATACGGCAGGTTACGTTCCGGGCTACGACTGTAAAGCAAAAATCGCTGTAAAGTGAAACAAACATTTTTCACATTCAAATGTGTGTAAAAAGTTGATAACATGTTTACACTGTCATATTAATGGAGCAATAGAACTAAACCTAAAAAAATACATATACAGTACACACATTAACCTTAAAATATTTTCGTCCTTGGCTTCTAGTAAATATATTTATTACAGAAAATCTAAATAAATGAAGAATGGGTACAATTGAACACCGCTGTATTAGCGAAACGCTGTAAAATGAAGCAATGTAAAATGAGGCTGCCTCTACTCTGACGGAAAAAAATTTATGTGGATTTTGTATTGAAATAAATATATTTATGTGGTGAAGACGCTGTAGCTGAACATAATTCTAAATTCATTAATTTTATTATGTGTTTATCTAAACATCAGTGTATCAGAGAAACTAGCCGGAAGATACATCAACATCATCACATCAATGAAATAAGCCATCAACATCACATCAAAAAAAAAGCCATCAGCATCAACTCATCAAAGAAATGAGCTATCAAAGTCAATTACAGAAGCTGAAATACAAGCAAGGCGACATTTAGGGCCTGAGTGGCCAAATATGTTGAGACTTCAAAATGCTGAAAGGCCGAAATGTTACCTATTTTCATACCCATGTTTTCATTTAAGTAGGTATTGTTGCAACAATGGTATTGTTGAAGCTTCGACAGAGTTGCTAAAATGATAGTGTCGTATTTACTGTATTGGTGCAACTTCTCAACTTGATACTAAGACACATATGCAACATCTGGGTATGTTTATTGTAGACGTTTCGCCATCCTGTGGCTTTATCAATACAAATTCCAGGACATAGCTTGAAGACAGTAGAACTCTATACAGAAAATGAGGTAATCAGTCCCTCAACCTTGGAGTTGGTGCGAAGAGCACCGTAGTCGTGTAGATTCTGAAGCAGAAGCAAGGAGCCTGGCGCTTTAATACTAACGTCAGGTGGAAAGGGGACGTGTAGCAGACGAGGGCATATAGTTCTACTGTCTTCAAGTTATGTCCTGAAATTTGCATTGATAAAGCCACTGGATGGGGAAACGTCTACAATAAAGATACCCAGATGTTGCATGTGTGTCTTAGTTTCATTTTGTCGGTATTGTATATTATTCTTGTACAACTTCGCAATTGCTGCTGCTGCTATGGTGATGTTGAGACCATGATATTGTTACAGCTTGAGTATTATTCCTGCAAAAATATTGCTGACTATGCAGTAATGTCCTTGCAAGAATATTACTGACAATGCAGTACTGTTCCTGCAAGAATACTGTTGACGGTGCAGTATTGCTGCAGCTACAGTATTGTTCCTGCTATAGTGTCCCTTCAGCTACAGTATTGTTCCTGTTGCAGTGTTCCTGCAGCTATAGTATTATTCCTGCTACAGTGTTCCTGCAGCTACAGTATTGTTCCTGATACAGTGTTCCTGTACGTACAGTATTGTTCCTGCTATAGTGTCCCTTCAGCTACAGTATTGTTCCTGTTGCAGTGTTCCTGCAGCTATAGTATTATTCCTGCTACAGTGTTCCTGCAGCTATAGTATTATTCCTGCTACAGTGTTCCTGCAGCTACAGTATTGTTCCTGATACAGTGTTCCTGTACGTACAGTATTGTTCCTGTTACAGAGTTCCTGCAGCTACAGAATTGTTCCTGCTGCAGTGTTGCCGCAGTTACAGTATTGTTCGTGCTACAGTGTTGCTGTAGCTAAAGTATTGGAAGGAATGTTTACCATAGAATCATAGATAATGTGATCAGTATCTACATCAATAATCATATAGCACTAAACTTATCCAGTGGAACACACTCACGGACGAAAATCAAGTAAGCGTAAGTACATAATTGCCCCAAAGGAACGTATATTTCAGCATATCAGTTTCACATGATGCTGAATAGAAAACTTACTTGTTTGGGCTCAATGGCCCACGGATTATAGGGTATATTAGTAAATCTAGACATGGTACGACCCAACTATCTGCTGTGCGGCCGACCTAACTAGGGTCGTGACTGTCTACACTTACCTGGGTATTTCTATCAGATCCGCAAGTTTTTCCTGGATTGTGGTAGGGACAATTACCCCGATATCCGTTGTCCTGATTGTAGTATTAGTGTCTATGTTGCACTGTTTTTCACTTTAGATTGTTAGCAACACGCTCTTACACCACACCAGGATCAAGATTAGTTTTTGTTTCACGGTATTTCACAACAGGATGATAGTTCATTATATAGTAATTCTACAGCGAATGTTTGAGATTTTACAAGAGTCAACACTGCGCGGGTCACTATTGTTCTTTGTCTGTTCTCCCCGTGTGAAAACACGTTTCCCGTTTGTCTCCTGAAGTCAATCTGCCCTGCGTCGTGCCCTCAGCCCTAGCTTCGTCCTCCTTACAAAGGATTTGCTGAATTCAACGTTATTACTGTTCCTTTCTAAACACTGGAACGGTATTCAATACAAGATAGCAGATTTTTTGTTCTCTAGTAAGAGACGACAATTCCTGATAGCCTCAACATGTAAATAAAGTGGGTGCAGGGTTTTCCTTAATTTCCCTGCCAAGGTAAAGAGAGTAATTACTCTCGTTAATAAACACTGTGGTTGCAACGTTGATCTCTTGCAAGGATAGTGGCGGGACTATGACTGGTACACGCTGGTACTGCATCTGCTTCAAATTAAACAGTTTATCAGGAAGCAAGACGCCATTTGCCCTTCCCGGGAGGGTTGAGTCCCTCAGGGGGACTGAAATGGGCTGAAGTGGCTTATACCTCCCTTTCTGGAGAAATTTTCTCCACAACCTCCGTGTGTGAATAAGATATGTGAAAGTTAATAATGACAATTATTTATTTATTCCTTGCCTATTCAAAAAATTGATAATAATAATAATAACAATCCCTGAAGATGAGTAAGACCTATGGGTAACAGCTTGGTATCTTTATTAACGAGACGTTTCGCCTTCTCGACAGGCTTCTTCAGTTGAAATAGAGACAACAGAAAATGTGGAAAGGTAGATATAAGGTGATCAGTCCCTCAACCTCAAACTTTCTTCTTCAAAGCTGAGAGACGGATCACCTCATATCAACTTTTTTATTGCTTCTGATATTTCCTTTGAATTTCGACGAAAGCCTGCTGAGCAGGCGTACCGTATCGTCAAGAAAGATAACCAACTGTTGCACGGTGGCCCGGTGGTCTGGTGGCTAAAGCTCCCGCTTCACACACGGAGGGCCCGGGTTCGATTCCCGGCGGGTGGAAACATTTCGACACGTTTCCTTACACCTGTTGTCCTGTTCACCTAGCAGCAAATAGGTACCTGGGTGTTAGTCGACTGGTGTGGGTCGCATCCTGGGGGACAAGATTAAGGACCCCAATGGAAATAAGTTAGACAGTCCTCGATGACGCACTGACTTTCTTGGGTTATCCTGGGTGGCTAACCCTCCGAGGTTAAAAATCCGAACGAAATCTTATCTCTTATCTTATCTTGTCTTACTCATGTACTTGTCAGAACTGTATACTCTTAAAATAAAATTTTGCTCTGTGCCTATTTCCGCTTTCACTCCATTTTATTACATCTGATATTGCTTCACCAGGTTTCATTATCGCTTAAACACGTCATGTGTTCAGTGTTTGAGAAGCCTCTTGTAGGTTTCCACTCTTTTTTATTTTCTACTAATTCGTGTATTTAGATAATTATACAGAAAAACCACTGAAAAGAGTAGTGAAATTCCAAGGGCTTTTGTTATTTTTCACATTTTCAAGGAACTGGTCCTTGATGCGAGAAATCACGAAAGTGCTTGGAATTTCACTTTTTTTTCACAGTGATTGTTCTGCATAGTGTGATATCACTTGTTTACTGTGACCTTACTGCATAGATCATCATGAAAAGCTGAGAAGGTTCCGAGAAAGAACACAGTGAGACATTGAAATGTTTTAAACCAGACACTTTGTAAGACCAGCTTTTACTGGAACGTTTTGGAACGTTTTCTCACCGAAAACTTACACAACGTGTCTTAGTACAGTCGACGTTTGGATTCGTATTTAGCATTTTACGTTCCTCAACTTGAGCAGGTTAAAAAAAGTACCAATTTCACATGTTAACAAAACTCAATTTTTTTTAATCTATTAAAACAGAAAATAAAATGTTTAATATTATGCCAGTAAACATTTTCTTCTAACAGATAGTTCTTGAATAAATAAAAGCTGCAGCTTATATACTGCAAAATGCAAAGTTTTTTTTAATTAAATAATATGGAAATAAGAGTGAATTTAAACAGATATATTACAGTAGTCAAGTTATCAGTCTCACCATAATTCACCTCTACGTAAAATTCACATTCTTGACGCTATGAAAGCTTAACTGATGATATTAATTTTTACCTGAAGAGAATATAATAGTCGCATTTGATTACCTTGGATCAGCTGCCATATACACACATGCATAACATCACCCTACCCATACCAACAACAATCTCCATCCCCCTCAACCTCCCCCATCGATTTTCCTTCAACACACATCACCCTCCCCAACAACTACCACTCTCCAATAACCACCACGCCTCCTCAACATACATTCGACTTGTGGCATCAATTACTAAACGACTCCTAGAATAGTTGCGTGCTGCAGAGAACATAGCTGGTGCCTGTGTCGGGGTATGGCAACACGACCTCCCAATTATGGCTAATACAACTCGACCCGCACCTCCTGGAGCACGAATCGATTACTTACGAATAATTTTAAGCAAATTTTTCTATACAAGTTACTTCGGTTAGGTTTGTATTTGTTAGACTGTTGTCATTAAACAAATTATAAACTCATAAAAATACCATAGAAGTACATGGTACGTGAACTTGCAAATTGTTTCAAGAATCTGGTCCTCGTTACCGTATACAATCGTTGTAAATTTGATACCGATTGGATGCAGTGTTCTAGAGTTATAAGCGAATAAAATCGAAAATTAGGAGGAGGCCAAAAAATTCTTAAGGGTTCCGTACTGAGATACCTAATTACTCAAAGCAAGCTAGCTAAATACAACAAACTTTTGTTGTATTACTCTGTATTTCCAGATCCGGAAAATCATAATGAAACCACTTAGCATGTATAGCTTACCTATGACACAAATCGCAAGTGCCCATCAGATCGAAAACATTCGGAATTGTCAGCACACCTCGCACACTGGCAGGTCTTTTGTTAAAGCTTCACGAAATTCCTCAGCTCTATCATCTTCCATCTTCGCCACTCTGGGGATTTGCTCAACAACATTAAGGGAATTTACTTAGAAAACAAAAAAGACTGACTTTGTTCTTCTCCAGAGTTCCCCAGCTACTCAAAACATTGAATTATTATACCGCAAGCTGTGACCGGACAAGATTTTGCAAAATTAAATGATCTCTACATGAATTTCGTTTTTTCTGTTATTTCTTTTACTAAATTCGGTTTGACCATGACCTCACTAACCTGTGCCGCTCTGGCGAACCTAGAAATTGAATAACTGGTGGAGAAAAATTCTTCACTATTACACCTAGAATGGTTACATGGTTTCCTTATGTGGACGATATTCTTCTCATTGTCCCCAAAAGATTCAACCCAGACAACCTTAACAGAGTGAAACCGTCCATTCAATTTTCCCTGGAAGAGGAATTTAATGTTAGACTTCCTTTCATGATGTAATGTTCATTAAACAAAACATTCACCTCAAATTCAAAATAAACCGAAAATCAACCAACGACAGTGAAAAGCTATTTTACTTTTCCAGTGACGACCAAAGAACTAAATGAGGTGTACCCATAGCAATGTGTTTATGTATCTACATGATCTGATGCCTAGAAAACCTGAAAAAAAGAGTGCAGAATTCCTGAAGACATCTTCCGGATGCTAAAAATTTCCTTCATGCACTATCAGGGACTGCAGGGAACGTTCATAAAAAGTCTTCACTTCACCCTACCCAGAGAACACTGACAGAAGACTCCTGCAGGCGACGCCTCGGGATATATTATACCCACCCTCGCCAAGAGCAACAGAGTTGTTGATGTTATCATATACAGCATCATCAAAGACTTGAACAAGCAAAAAGGCAAGCGCTAGGATCCCGACAACACACATGTCCACCATCCCATGAGGGGGATGCGAAGAGAAATGCGCGGAAGATATCTCCAGTAGCCTACAATCCAGGTTGCAACAAACCAGCGTGTTTTTTAAATAAATGGACACAGATGTACCTAATGTGACATGTTACTGTCGCAACGTTTGTTTCATTCTCCAGGAGACTTGTCAAGTCGTTTCGCTGGTGGAGAACGAAACGTTGCCACAATAAAATATCACATTAGTTGAGTCTGTGTCCATTTACCTTGCATTTTGTCGGTAATTCTGCCATTATTACCAGCGTGTTTGCAAGACTTGCATCATGACTAACACCTGCGTAATATATAGGGACCAGAGAGTAATCCTAATGTCTTGCAAGGAAGCCCAGCTTGTCATAAACAGGCAAAACCTGACAATGATACCCTCAAACAGCGCCTATCCGTACACAAAATACAATGCAACAAAATCAACGAGCTTTTACTTTACCCAAACCTATATCTCAACTCAACTTACATGAATAAGTCATCAGATGAACTGACAGGCCGCTTGCAGTGCTCGTAACACCAAGTTCACATGCACAGTGACCTTGGTGACATGAGCACTCACCTGACTACACTTGCATATAATACGCTCCTTGTATAAATTTGCTCGTCCTATCTCTGCAGTTGTTTTTTTTTTTATCAATAATCGGTTTTATGCCATTTTTTCTCCAGTTAAATAACCACATTTTTATTGCAGTGTCACAGTCACATATGTGAAGTCCTTAACCACAGTGGTATACTGAGGTTAATTAGGAGGATGGATTCTATAACTAAACTGAAGGATGGCACAGCCGAGTGTCTCGGTGGATGACACACTGTGTGCCACTGGGCAGGGCAACACATGAGGCTTAGAATCACTTCCACAGACAGAGTTGTTTGGTAAACACCTGTCAGAAGAAGGTGTTCTGACGCCGGTGAAGAGTTCTTAATGCAGAAAATTTTAATCTACACTCCCTCTTTTCCTTGGATCGAATTTGAAAGCCTCCCGTTACCCTAGGCGCTGTATGACCCCCTACTGGTTTATCGCTCAACTTGAAGTAAATAAATAACTGAAAACGATACTTACAGGAAGTCTTCATTAGTCCTCCATTATTAAGTTCGCCTTGAGCTACACGTTCCTTTAAGCCTTGGTCGTTTCTAAGTGTGTGTGATTTCCTCATATTCACCAACCATCCAACTATGAGCTTCCGACGACGGAATTGGGATGGTCACAATAAAGAAGAGAAGCCACGTTGCTGAAGAAGCTTCTGTCGGAACAAGGTTTCGCTTGAAGATGATTTGTCAAATCAGGAATTCGTTAAGAATAAAAAGGAACAACACCATGACTGAAACAGTTCACAAATAACCGGAACGAACCGAAACGTCGTCATACGTATCATTCTCCTACGTGTGGATTATTTGTATGTGAATTAATAAAGATCTACACAGAGCGGAAAGTTGTCTCCCAAAAAACAGTAATTCATACAAGTACAATAATTATTTCTTTACATACAGGCTCTGGTGGCCTGGTGGTTAACGCTCTCGCTTCACACGGTGAGGGCCTGGGTTCGATTCCCAGCCAGAGTAGAAACATTGGACGTGTTTCTTTCCACCTGTTGTCTATGTTCCCCATCAGTAAAATGGGTACCTGGGTGTTAGTCGACTGGTGTGGGTCGCATCCTGGGACACTGACCTAAGGAGGCCTGGTCACAGACCGGGCCGCGGGGGCGTTGACCCCCGGAACTCTCTCCAGATAAACTCCAGATACAGCGAAATAATGACTCCATTATACTCCATTTCATTAACTGTTTCAAGACTGAACTCTTGAAGACAGTTTTTAATAGTGGAGAAAACTATACTGTGTTTCATGAAACACTAAACCTGAGTGGGCCATTCAGCGCAAATAATAGTGAAGGCTCAGTTCATCATCTGGTAATTGCTGGGTTCGCTTCCAGCTCTTGGTTCAGTGAATTAACACAGTTCAAGAGTGTGCGTGAAAGACGGTCTCTTTACCAGTGCTACACTGTGCGACCTCTCGTTACGAAGTGTCCACTTCAACGAAATGCATTGTATGTCATCACTGAGTCCCATACCCACGCAGAGGTCTGGACTCTAAACCCTCATGCACTCTCTGTCTGTGTCTGTCTGTCTGTCTCTCTCTTTCACTTCTCCCCATTTTTTTTTTACACAGGGTTTGACAAGGTTAAGGATCCCTAGCTTTATTGATGAGCTATTTACAGGTTAAGGATTCCTAACTTTATTGGCAAGCTAAGAGCTGTTTTCATCCTACCCTTCCTGTCTCTCTCCTCTTCTACTCTTCCATCCTCTTCCCTCTCTCTCTTCTCAATATACCTTCCTCTTTCCCCTCACTTCCCACTTAATTTTCTTCTGCTGTCTAAAAACTCTCAGATAACCGATCAAGAGAAAGATCCGGCTCATATGTTTCCAACTACATTTTCTACCCTATATACTGATAAATGATATAGTGTTACGTATATACACAAACACTTCTTGCGATCATATACATTTCCATTGAGAAGTGGAACACAATTCTTCCTCCGTAAGTCATGCGTGTCGTAAGAGGCGACTAAAATGCCGGGAACAAGGGGCTAGTAACCCCTTCTCCTGTATACATTACTAAATTTAAAAAGTGAAACATTCGTTTTTCTTTTTGGTCACCCGACCCCCTCAAGGAAGGTTCCTTGATGTTGGTGAGGGGCTCTTGATTTAGGGAATTGGATCTGTGCTCCAGTTCCCCGAATTAAGCCTGAATGCCTTCCACATCCCTCCCCCAGGCGTTGTATGATCCTCCGGGTTTAGCGCTTCCCCCTTGATTATAATAATAATAATTTTTGGTCACCCTGCCTTGGTTGGATAAGGACGAGATATATATATATATATATATATATATATATATATATATATATATATATATATATATATATATATATATATATATACATACATATATATATATATATATACACACACACACACGGAGAACTTGCCCATCACTATACGTTTGTTCCCATAGGCTCGGGTACCTTTGGCTCATCGGGAAAGAGTGCATCTAAGTTCCTTAAGGAGCTGGGCAAAGGACTCATCAGGGTAACTAGGGATCCAAGGGCAGCTAGTTTTCTGTTCCAGCGACTCAGCTCTGCTGTTCAGAGTGGTAATGCGTGCTGTATTTTGGGCACGCGCCCCAGCTCTGAAGAGCTGGATGAGATTTTTGCATTATAATCAGTGACAAACACGTACAAATATGTACTACACATGTATCTCTCACACCTCATGTACTGTATATGCCATCTTAATATCAACAATGTATCTCTTTAAACTTTTGTACCATATTATGTGGTATAAACCTTGGTAATAAATATCGACAAGTTAGTTTAGAAAGAAACGTAAGCAATCACTATGATATATTTATTAGAAAACGTTTCGGTCATGGGACCTTGATCACTTCTAACATACAGAGGTAGAAAGACATTATATATATAGGCGGAGAGTGAGGTGTGACGCACGTGAACTGAGGAATGTCATAAGAACATAATGGAGGAACACTGTAGAAGACCTACTGACCCATGCGAGGCAGGTCCATATCAAAACAACCTCTACCTATGATGAGGAAGGGTACACGATGAAATCATGTGACTCCTGTGTTGTTGAGTTGGTGCTGCTTAAGTATCATGTATGCCAATGCTTTTGAAATTTTGTAGTTTCCAGTGTTGCGTTCTATAGTGTCGGTGACGGCGATTAGTGAGGCTTCTAGGCACCGTCGGCGTCTGAGGTCTGGTTCGGTGAGAACGAGTTGTGCCTCATTCCAGTTCATCAAATGCCCCGTGGAGTCTCTGTGTAGGACACAGGCGTACCTTGCATCGTCTCTGTTAGAGGCATTTCGATGCTCATTCAGGCGGACTGCAAGATCTCTTCGTGTCTCACCTACATATTTCTTGGGACAGAACCCACAAGGGATAGTGTAGACGCCTGCTGTAGAAGTTAGAGGTGTGGGGCTGCGTTTCGTAATGAGGTCTTTGATAGATGATGTGTTTATGGTGGAAACGTTGATGTTACTCATAGCAAGTGCCCGGCGAGTATTCGTGGCAACATCACCACATGGGAGTACTATGAACTGCTTAGGGGGCTGTTCCATGGGCGGTTTGTTGAGGATAGCTTGTGCCTTGAGTCTGCAATCTCGAATGAAGAAAGATGGGAACTGAAGACGTGTAAAGGCTTGTGTTATGTAAGTGCATTCTTCTTCTAGAAAACAAGGGCTGGAGATGCGAAGAGCTCTCAAGAAGAAGCCAATGAGGACTCCTCTCTTAGTGCGAGTGTCTTGGTGTGAATAAAAGTGTATAAGATCGTCCTTGTTGGTAGGTTTTCTATACACTTTGAAGAGGAGTTTGTCACTGTCGGGAGATCTGCACAGTAGAACGTCGAGGAAAGGAAGTTTGCCATCATTTTCGAGTTCAAGTGTAAACTTTATTGATGGTTCAACTGCATTGATCTTGTTGAGAAGGGCCTGGATACTGAGACGTCTCGGATAGAAAACCAATATATCACCAACGTATCTTAGCCAGGTAACGGTGTTGGGAATGAGGGTGCTGAATTTCTCTGTCTCAAGGTTTTCCATGAAGAGGTTGGCAAGCACAGCACTGAGCGGGCTGCCCATTGCCATCCCAAAGCACTGTTTGTAACAGTTGTCCTGATACTTGAAGAAGTTGAAATTAACACAAAGTTCCACTTGACTGATGAAATCTAGAAGAGGTAAAGGGAGGTCGTGGTTTTCAATGAGCCTCTGTCTCAGAATGTTGATTGCAGCGTCAGTAGGAACTTTGGTAAAGAGGGCTGTGACATCGAAGGAAGCCATGCTTTTGTTTTTGATATTCAGGTTGGAAATTCGAGAGAGAAGGTCACCTGAGTGTTTGAGGTGGGCTTGACTGATGGTGCCCAGAAGCGCTGAAAGGTATTTGGCAAGGTGGCCGGCTAGTCTGTGTGGTGCACTGCCTATGCCCGATGTGATAGGCCGTAGTGGGATGCCAGGTTTGTGTGTCTTAGGAAGGCCATACAGGCGTGCTGGTTTCGGTTGACCTGGTAAAAGTTTAGGTAGTTTTTTGCCTTGTTCTGATTTTCGTAAGATGCTACGAGCCTTTTGAAGAAAAGTCTGGGTACTTTGAAGTAACACTGATTCTGATACAGGCTGGTATGTGTTGACATCATTGAGAAGATTTAAAACTTTATTGTTGTAGTCGACAGTGTTGAGTAACACCACACCACCTCCTTTGTCAGCGGTTGTAATGACGATGTCATCGTTGTTGGCCAAGTCCCTGAGTGCTTGGATGTATCTTCTGGGAATGACCGGTCTTGAAGGCTCAGTAGCTGCAGCAGTGATAATTCCTTGAACAAAACCATTTTGAAACTCGGAGTCTCCAAAAGGTTGGTTCTTGGTTACCATATCCACCAGATTATGTTTCTTGTTGATGCCGGTAGTAAACTTGAGCCCTAGGCCTACTGGCCTAGGGCTCAAGTTTACATAATCAAGTTTACATAATCTGGTGGATATGGTAACCAATAGGGAGTGCACCACACAGACTAGCCGGCCACCTTGCCAAATACCTTTCAGCGCTTCTGGGCACCATCAGTCAAGCCCACCTCAAACACTCAGGTGACCTTCTCTCTCGAATTTCCAACCTGAATGTCAAAAACAAAAGCATGGCTTCCTTCGATGTCACAGCCCTCTTTACCAACGTTCCTACTGACGCTGCAATCAACATTCTGAGACAGAGGCTCATTGAAAACCACGACCTCCCTTTACCTCTTCTAGATTTCATCAGTCTAGTGGAACTTTGTGTTAATTTCAACTTCTTCAAGTATCAGGACAACTGTTACAAACAGTGCTTTGGGATGGCAATGGGCAGCCCGCTCAGTGCTGTGCTTGCCAACCTCTTCATGGAAAACCTTGAGACAGAGAAATTCAGCACCCTCATTCCCAACACCGTTACCTGGCTAAGATACGTTGATGATATATTGGTTTTCTATCCGAGACGTCTCAATATCCAGGCCCTTCTCAACAAGATCAATGCAGTTGAACCATCAATAAAGTTTACACTTGAACTCGAAAATGATGGCAAACTTCCTTTCCTCGACGTTCTACTGTGCAGATCTCCCGACAGTGACAAACTTCTCTTCAAAGTGTATAGAAAACCTACCAACAAGGACGATCTTATACACTTTTATTCACACCAAGACACCCACACTAAGAGAGGAGTCCTCATTGGCTTCTTCTTGAGAGCTCTTCGCATCTCCAGCCCTTGTTTTCTAGAAGAAGAATGCACTTACATAACACAAGCCTTTACACGTCTTCAGTTCCCATCTTTCTTCATTCGAGATTGCAGACTCAAGGCACAAGCTATCCTCAACAAACCGCCCATGGAACAGCCCCCTAAACAGTTCATAGTACTCCCATGTGGTGATGTTGCCACGAATACTCGCCGGGCACTGCTATGAGTAACATAAACGTTTCCACCATAAACACATCATCTATCAAAGACCTCACCACGAAACGCATCCCCACACCTCTAACTTCTACAACAGGCGTCTACACTATCCCTTGTGGGTTCTGTCCCAAGAAATATGTAGGCGAGACAGGAAGAGATCTTGCAGTCCGCCTGAATGAGCATCGAAATGCCTCTAACAGAGACGATGTAAGGTACGCCTGTGTCCTACACAGAGACTCCACGGGGCATTTGATGAACTGGAATGAGGCACAACTCGTTCTTACCGAACCAGACCTCAGACGCCGACGGTGCCTAGAAACCTCACTAATCGCCGTCACCGACACTATAGAACGCAACACTGGAAACTACAAAATTTCAAAAACATTGGCATACATGATACTTAAGCAGCACCAACGCAAGAACACAGGAGTCACATGATTTCATCGTCAACCCGTCCTCATCATAGGTAGAGGTTGTTTTGATAAGGACCTGCCTCGCATGGGCCAGTAGGCCTTCTACAGTGTTCCTCCATTCTTATGTTCTTATGTTCTTATGACATTCCTCAGGTCACGTGCGTCACACCTCACTCTCCGCCTATATATACAATGTCTTTCTACCTCTGTATGTTATAAGTGTTCAAGGTCCCAGGACCGAAACGTTTTCTAATAAATATGTCCTAGTGTTTGCTTACGTGTCTTTCTAAACCACCATATGTAATAAAATATACCAATACTATTGGCAAAAAAAAAGAATGAAAAGATGGGGTGGTAGGGGAAGTGGAATATTTAAACGGCTTCAGGAAGAAATGAAAATATTCTTCCTTGAAGCCTTTTTATCCACTTCTCCGAGGCTATGGGTCCCACAATTTACACCAGAGGTGGATCCCATCATAGTAGAGTCTTTTTCAATAAAACGGCCGTATCCCACCGAAGCAGGGTGGCCCAAAAACAAAAGTTTCTCTGTAATGTATACAGGAAAAGAGGTTACTAGGCCCTTTTGTTTTACACTCACTTGGCAGGACGGTAGTACCTCCCTGGGTGGTTGCTGTCTACCAACCTACTACCACAAAACGGTAGTACCTCCCTGGGTGGTTGCTGTTTACCAACCTACTACCACAAAACGGTAGTACCTCCCTGGGTGGTTGCTGTCCACCAACCTACTACGACAGAACGGAAGTACCTCCCTGGGTGGTTGCTGTCCACCAACCTCCTACGACAGAAAGGTAGTACCTCCCTGGGTGGTTGCTGTCCACCGACCTACTACGACAGAACGGTAGTACCTCCCTGGGTGGTTGCTGTCTACCAACCTACTACGACAGAAAGGTAGTACCTCCCTGGGTGGTTGCTGTCCACCAACCTACTACGACAGAACGGTAGTACCTCCCTGGGTGGTTGCTGTCCATCAACCTACTACCACAGAACGGTAGTACCTCCCTGGGTGGTTGCTGTCCAACAACCTACTACGACAGAACGGTAGTACCTCCCTGGGTGGTTGCTGTCCACCAACCTACTACGACAGAACGGTAGTACCCCCCTGGGTGATTGCTGTCCACCAACCTACTACGACAGAACGGCAGTACCTCCCTGTGTGGTAGCTGTCCACCAACCTTCTACGACAGAACGGCAGTACCTCCCTGGGTGGTTGCTGTCTACCAACCTACTACCACAGAACGGTAGTACCTCCCTGGGTGGTTGCTGTCCACCAGCCTACTACGACAGCACGGTAGTACCTCCCTGGGTGGTTGCTGTCTACCAACCTACTACCACAGGACGGTAGTACCTCCCTGGGTGGTTGCTGTTCACCAACCTACTACGACAGAACGGTAGTACCTCCCTGTGTGGTTGCTGTCCACCAACCTACAACGACAGAACGGTAGTACCTCCCTGGGTGGTTGCTGTCTACCAACCTACTACCTCAAAACGGTAGTACCTCCCTGGGTGGTTGCTGTCCACCAGCCTACTACGACTGAACGGT
The DNA here is from genome assembly GCF_038502225.1 of Cherax quadricarinatus. Lineage (NCBI taxonomy): Eukaryota > Metazoa > Arthropoda > Malacostraca > Decapoda > Parastacidae > Cherax > Cherax quadricarinatus. The sequence goes on from NC_091360.1 coordinate 11,093,855, forward strand.
AATACCTCCCTGGGTGGTTGCTGTCTACCAACCTACTACCACAGAGCGGTAGTACCTCCCTGGGTGGTTGCTGTCCACCAGCCTACTACGACAGAACGGTAGTACCTCCCTGGGTGGTTGCTGTCTACCAACCTACTACTACAGAACGGTAGTACCTCCCTGGGTGGTTGCTGTCTACCAACCTACTACCACAGGTCGGTAGTACCTCCCTGGGTGGTTCCTGTCAACCAACCTACTACCACAGGACGGTAGTACCTCCCTGGGTGGTTGCTGTCTACCAACCTACTGCCACAGGTCGGTAGTACCTCCCTGGGTGGTTCCTGTCTACCAACCTACTACCACAGGTCGGTAGTACCTCCCTGGGTGGTTCCTGTCAACCAACCTACTACCACAGGACGGTAGTACCTCCCTGGGTGGTTGCTGTCTACCAACCTACTGCCACAGGTCGGTAGTACCTCCCTGGGTGGTTCCTGTCTACCAACCTACTACCACAGGTCGGTAGTACCTCCCTGGGTGGTTCCTGTCAACCAACCTACTACCACAGGATGGTAGTACCTCCCTGGGTGGTTGCTGTCTACCAACCTACTGCCACAGGACGGTAGTACCTCCCTGGGTGGTTGCTGTCTACCAACCTACTACCTAAAATATATACATAATTATTATAACAAGTGTACCTTATATAAATGTTATATTATAATATACATCTATACAAACACTTTCTACAATGGAAAACTGACAGGAGAAAAGACGATATGACATTTGATATGAAATTTTGTTTTAGCAACTGTCATCAATAATTCTGTACAGCCCTTAGGTGAGAGAGATAGAGAGAGAGAGAGAGAGAGAGAGAGAGAGAGAGAGAGAGAGAGAGAGAGAGAACTAATTGCTCTTCATAACCTTCAACAACACATTCATCTTCAACAGTGAAAAACACGGGGCAAAGTAATTTACATTAAATTTGCTTCCATAACCTGAAACTACATCATATTTGGCACTGCCTCCCAACTCTTCACAAAACAGTTTTCTCTCTCTCTCTCTCTCTCTCTCTCTCTCTCTCTCTCTCTCTCTCTCTCTACCACTTAAGAGTTCTACACCAGCATATCAGCGTTCATGTATATTTTACAACTATTTTTGTAAACGAGCTGAAAAAGAAATATAAACTTTATGCAACTGTCCGTAATCCGGTCTGCCAGACAGTACAAAAGTCCGTCAGTCAGTTAAACTGGTCAGTGGCTAATGTCCATCAGTCAGACTCGGCTAGTGTGACACATGCTAGCATACTAATTAATCAATAAGAAGAAAATGGTATGATTAACTAGCATCTTTTATATTTGTAACAATAACATTAACATGGAGGACTACCATACCGTAAACATTATCAGGGTTAAAGCAATAACACGATTGCAAACCACGGAATGGGTGGGGATTGAACTCATGGCAAGTGAGTCCTTAATTAAACTGACAGAGTGGTTTACGCACTGGCCTGGAGTTTTATGACTCATTTGCCATGGGTTCAATCCCAACCCGTTACCTGGCTTGTTGTATGGATTAAACTCTTAATGAACGAACGATGTTGAAGCTATCTTTCCTTCGAAACTCCTGCAAGATATTGATAATCAAACATTTTGCAATATACACGTAGTAGCCATGGACTACAATATTATTTAATTCAAGCAATGCGCATATGACAGCTGTCCACCGTGTACAGGATGTAGCATGGTCTACCTGGAGTGTGTTCCGGGGTCAACACTCCCGCGGCCAAATCCTTGACCAGGTCTCTCGGTGGATCAGTACGTTATCAACCACGCTGTTACTCTTGGCTGCATGTAGTCCAACATGCGAACCACAGCCGAGGTGATCGGGAACTGACACAGTCTCAGTTCGCTGTTACCTGCTGAAACCCTTAACATACCCCAAATAAAGTTCAGACACTGTAAATTAATTATATATGTAGGGCCGAATAAGTAAAATTTGCGATTTGGCTTGAATAGCAACGCACTTCTTGCCGAATAAGGCAAGCGAAAATTGGTGTATGCAATAATTTCGCAAAAATCATTCTGAACCTAACGAAAAAAAAATGTATTTAATTGTGTTTGTCTATTATTGAATTATTGTATACATATCTAAAATATATTTAGTTGGATTAAGCTAAATTAAATTGCACTTGTTATAATAAGGTTAGGTATGTTTTCTAATTTTCTTTTGGTACATAATTATTAATTTTTATATTAACAATTTAAAAAATATGTATATCTTTAAAGGCATAAGAGAAAATTTTAGAAAGGACTTAATTTTAAGAATTCTTTCTAAATGACCAGGTTTACCTATTAGGCAAGACATTGTATATATATATATATATATATATATATATATATATATATATATATATATATATATATATATATATATATATATATATATATATATATATATATATTCACTGTTTTTGCAGAGGTGCTCAGAATACAACAGTTTAGAAGCATATACGTATAAAGATACACAACATATCCCTCCAAACTGCCAATATCCCAAACCCCTCCTTTAAAGTGCAGGCATTGTACTTCCCATTTCCAGGACTCAAGTCCGACTATATGAAAATAACCGGTTTCCCTGAATCCCTTCACTAAATATTACCCTGCTCACACTCCAACAGATCGTCAGGTCCCATATACATTCGTCTCCATTCACTCCTATCTAACACGCTCACACACGCTTGCTGGAAGTCCAAGCCGCTCGCCCACAACACCTCCTTACCCCCTCCCTCCAACCTTTTCGAGGACGACCCCTACCCCGCCTTCCTTCCCCTACAGATTTATACGCTCTCCATGTCATTCTACTTTGATCCATTCTCTCTAAATGACCAAACCTCAATAACCCCTCTTCAGACCACTGACTAATACTTTTATCAACTCCACACCTCCTAATTTCCACACTCCAAATTTTCTGCATAATATTTACACCACACATTGCCCTTAGACATGACAGCTCCACTGCCTCCAACCGCCTCCTCGCTGCAACATTTACAACCCAAGCTTCACACCCATATAAGAGTGTTGGTACCACTATACTTTCATACATTCCATTCTTTGCCTTCATAGATAACGGTTTTTGTCTCCACATATACCTCAACACACAACTCGCCTTTTTTCCTTCATCAGTTCTATGATTAACTTTATCCTTCATAAATCCATCTGCTGACACGTCAACTCCCAAATATCTGAAAACATTCACTTCTTCCATACTCCTCCTCCCCAATTTGATATCCAATTTTTCTTTATCTAAATCATTTGATACCCTCATTACCTTACTCTTTTCTATGTTCACTTTCAACTTTCTACCTTTACACACACTCCCAAAGTCGCCCACTAACCTTTGCAATTTTTCTTTAGAATCTCCCATAAGCACAGTTTCATCAGCAAAAAGTAACTGTGTCAATTCCCATTCTGTATTTGATTCCCCATAATTTAATTCCACCCCTCTCCCGAACACCCTAGCACTTACTTCTTTCACAACCCCATCTATAAATACATTAAACAACCATGGTGACATTACACATCCCTGTCTAAGACCTACTTTTACCGAGAAGTAGTCTCCCTCTCTTCTACACACCCTAACCTGAGCCTCACTATCCTCATAAAAACTCTTTACAGCATTTAGTAATTTACCATCTATTCCATATACTTGCAACTTCTGCCACATTGCTTCCCTATCCACTATCATATGCTTCTTCTAAATCCATAAATGCAATAAAAACTTTCCTACCTTTATCTAAATACTGTTCACATATATGCTTCAATGTAAACACTTGATATACACATCCCCTACCCACTCTAAAATCTCCTTGCTCATCCGCAATCCTACATTCTGTCTTACCTCTAATTCTTCCAATAATAAGCCACTCGTGCACTTTTCCTGGTATACTCAGTAAACTAATTCCTCTATAATTTTTTACAATCTCTTTTGTCCCCCTTCCCTTTATATAAAGGGTCTATACATGCTCTCCGCCAATCCCTAGGTACCTTCCCCTCTTTCATACATTTATTAAGCAAAAAATACAACCACTTCAACACTATATCCCCCCCTGCTTTTAACATTTCTGTCATGATCCCATCAGTTCCAGCTGCTTTACCCCCTTTCTGCGTAATACCTCACGCACCTCCCCCATACTAACATCCTGTTCTTTTTCACTTCTAAAAGATGGTATACCTCCCTGGCCAGTGCATGAAATTACCGCCTCCCTTTCTACGTCGACATTTAAAAGTTCCTCAAAATATTCTCGCCATCTACCCAATACCTCCATCTCCCCATCTACTAACTTCCCTACTCTCTTTTTTAACTGACAATTCCATTCGTTCCCTAGGCTTTCATAACTTAACTCCAAATTTTTTTTCTTATTTTCATTAAAATTTCTTGACAGTGCTTCTCCCACTCTATCATCTGCTCTTCTTTTGCACTCTCTCACCACTCTCTTCACCTTTCTTTTACTCTCCATATACTCTACTCTTCTTATAACACTTCTGTTGCAACCCCTGAATGGGTTGCAATGTATATTATGTATATATATTACATGTATATTACCTTTTCATATAATTTTATACTGCTTATATTTGTGATAATAGCTAAATCGTGAATATATTGCTTAATATTATTATTTGACTTAGTTATGTTGCTAGGTAGGATGTAACATATATTATGTACTCAAAGTTCAAGTCTTGATTGTCTAACTACTGTAATTATCGCTTGTGGCTCGTTTCCCTGCCGGCTTCTGTTGCTGGGCAGCAACTGTCCACGGAGCTATCACGTGATCGAGGGGGGGGCTGTTCTCACCTCGCCTGAAGTATTCAGCCTGGTCTAGACTCGCTTGGTGGTTGGACGTATTCCAGACAAGAAGTGCCTAAATCTCTCTTATTGGCCCTTGTTGGAAGATCGTCTCTTTCTTATTGTTGTTAGTTCTGGAGACTGTTCACAGAACATTGTATAGACTTAGTGATTTTCGACATTGTACTGAGGTTGTGTGTCTCTTAGACACTCTGAGCAACTCAGGTCCTGAGCTGTAGCTTCTGACCTAATTTGTACTGGCTTCTGTGTACCGTCACAGTCGGGATTTTCTTATGCTGAACTTAGATTCAGTAGTATGGGAGTTTTGTGACTTTTGTGGAGGATCTGCTTATGGTCCCTACTTAGTGTCGTTATATTATCTCCTTGTTCCTGATTCTGTGTCGCAGTTGCTTGTTATATTGTTGTTCGGCTTATCAGTCATTTTATTGTTCAAGCAGACTGTTCTGATTGCCAGTTGGTCAAGAAGTTAGTTTATGTGAGGACTTTGTCAGTAACTTGTTTAAGTCTAGTAGAGTCGTGAGACATAGCGAACTACTTAGAGCACTTACACACCTACACATAATTATTTGTAATATCTTATTAAATGTTAATGTACCAGACGGTACTTAAGAATTATAAATGTGATATGTGCTTTAAGCACAATACTACTGTACACGAGAGAAGTGATTAATATTATTTTGATTACTGTGATTAATTTAATTTAATTTGATATACGCCTAGACAACTTAATGATTAATAAATTTATTAAATTTTAATTTCTCTAGTTAGTAGCCTACCAATTGTAATCCTGAAGCACTATTGAATCATACTGAATTCTAATGGATAATTGGACAAGGATACTGACTAATTATTATGAAAACCCAGTAACAGGCTAGATGCTAGAAGAGCAGTTCTTTCTAGTATTCACTGGAGATCTCTAAGCTTTTAGAATAGCGTTTTTTGTAACAAATGGGGGCCTGTCCGGGAGGCTCTTGATCCAAGGTGTTGGAGAATTTGTCCAGTTTGACATACTAGTAGCTTGATGGTCAAACACTTTGAGTACTTTCCTAATCTGAAGACTTTGAGTTTAGTCTTGTACAACATACCAGGTGGATGTATGTACCTGACTGAGTCTCTTGATCCAAGGAGATGGAAATACTGATTATGAGTTCTAGCTCTAAGACAACCAACACTAAAATTCCTATTAGGATTATAGTTTCCCATAATCACTCTCTCGTAGTACATTTATTTTCGTGATGTATGCCATAGTGAAACAGTTAATTGATACTTTGACTTTGTCTGAGTTAAGTACATTAAAACTTCAGACGTGTTGGCGAGTAGTCAAATATCTCGGTGTGACGTATAACAGGAATTACACTGCAGAAACTGTCAGAGCATTAATTAAAGATATATTGTTTCCTGCTCATACAGAGATGTCTGATTATGATTCAGATTCAGAAAGCCTAGTGTCACAATTAGGAAGTATGACTATTTGACGACGTAGAAGAGAGAGCAACTACGGCAGAAGTGTCTGAGCTTAGTGTAGCTCAGTTCGCGCTCATGCCTTCCCTCCTAACTGGTAGTATGGCTCAGCCTCATACTAATACCGTGTATGCTACACCTGTATCTACTTATCCTAGACCAGATCTAGACTCTCTAGAGACACCTGGATGAGGTGTCCGACCTAAGGACCGTCCAGACCACGTTAGATTCCTTACTCCTCCATTACCCACTGGTGCTATCTCTCAGGAACAGTTTGAGAGGTTGGAACGCCTCATTATGTTGCAGACTGCACAAATAGAGGCACAGAGGAAATTGAACGAAGAAGATTTCCAGAGAGAAAATGTTCGTCTGGGAAGACAACAGACTGATAGATAACAGGACACATTTAATATGCAGAAAGCTGCATCCATGGTTCCTAAGTTTTTTGAGAGTGACTTAGACACCTATTTTGATGTGTTTGAGAACCAGGCACGTGCTATGAACTGGCCATGTAAGCACTGGGCTACCTTGTTGCATACAGCTTTGACAGGAAGAGCTCAAACTTGTACTGCTGCTTTACCATTTGCCAAGTACATTAGTTATGACGCTGTCAAACAAACTATTCTAGAGACATATAACTTGTTACCTGTAAGTTATCAACGTGCATTTCATACAACGATGGCAAGATCAAACTTGTGTAGTTTGCTCGTTAGGAAAAAGTTGCATTTGAGAGATGGTGTAGGTCTGCCAAGTGCAATAACTATGACAGCCTTGTTCAGTTGTTACTACATGAAGAGTTTAACTGCATGTCTGCTGACATACAAGAATATCTGATCGATCATACTACCTCGGATATTCTGGAAACTGCAGCATTAGCAGACAATTACAAGATTTCTCAAAAACTTGTATGTACTAAAACACACAGAAACAAGGTAACTAAAAATTGTCCTAGAAGTTGGCAACCTAAATCAGCTGCTCATTGCCGGCCTGATGTACCTGCTACTGTAACTTCTCGTACCTTTACTAGGAAAACTCACAATCCTGACTCTGTCTCTGTGGCTAGACAGAAATCTGATATCGAGAAGAGGAAAGTTAAATGTACCTATTGTAACAGAAAAGGACATGCTAGAGAGTATTGCTATAAGTTAGAAAGAGATACCAGAAGCAGTCGTGCGGCTGGCGCCCCCACTCAAGTCGTATCCTCTTCCGAGCAACAAAGGCACCAAAATCCTAGTAATACCTCTGATCCTACTGTTTTAGATAATATTACTCAGGACAGATGACTAGCGTCAGAAAGTGTATCTGACGAAAAGATTCGTTCAGCCATGAGTCCTTACTTTTCGAGAGGTAAAGTAGGATTTGACGAATCACATCTGAGATAATTACTTTCAGAGACACTGGCAGTTATCTCACGTTGAGAGAAGATGTACTGCCCATAACTGATGATACCTATTGCAAGATAGATGTATTGTTAGAAGCCTATGGAGGGGCTGTTATAAAAGTACCTCTGCACAAAGTTTACATTGAAACAAGCTATTATACTGGTTATATTTCAGTGGGTATATCCAGTGGTGTATTTCCCATCAGGTCAGTGGACTTGCTGATAGGGAACGATATCCTTCATGCTGGTATATGTAAAGAACCACTTGTGATTGATAATACCACTGATGATAATTATGCCATTGAAGCTTGTAGAGAGAAACCTATTTTATTTCCTCTCAGCACAATTACTAGAGCTATGTCAAAGATACAACAACCATCCTTGTCTCCTGTTGAGTTAATGGATGACAATAATTTGGGCTTGAATATGTTGTTCAGTGACGCTCTGCGCCCAGGATCATTAACACCCACTCCCCCGTGTCATCAACCTAGTCAGGACACAACTGACGTTAAATTTCTAACTCATGATGATTTAATCAAGGATCAGTTTGTTGATCAGTCACTGGAAAAAACAGAGATATAGCAGTTACTGAGAGTGAAGCAAAGGATCTCGATAATTGTTACTATTACAGTAACGGTGTACTGATGGAGAAAATTACATGTAAGTTGTCTGCTGATAGTGTTTCCACCACAGTCGAGCATCTCGTAGTGTTACCAGTTACATTTCGTGAACAAGCCATTGATTTTGCTCACAATAGTCCCATAGGAGGACATTTGGGTGTCAAGAAGACACTCGGTAAACTGGCAAAACATTTTACTTGGCCAAAGATGAAGGAAACAGTAGCTGATCATGTGCGACGTTGCCACGTGTGTCAAGTGACAGGCAAGCCAGCGCACACACCTCCACATCCGCCTCTCATTCCTATCACCGTGGATGGTGAACCATTCTCACGTCTTATTATTGATTGTGTTGGTCCTTTGCCTAGAACCAAACTAGGGAACCAACACTTATTTACTATTGTGGACGTTGCAACACGCTATCCCGAAGCTATTCCTATGAGAAAAATTAATGCTCGTGCTATTGTGAGAGCGCTGATGAAATTTTTCTCCCAGGTTGGATTGCCACGAGAGATACAATCAGATCAGGGATCTAACTTCACTTCTAAGATCTTTCGAGAAGCATTATCCCACCTAGGAATAAAGCCTGTACTTTCAACCAGTTATCATCCACAGTCACAAGGTGCTCTAGAGAGATTTCATCAGACACTGAAGTCCATGATGAGAGCTTATTGTGAACATTTCTCTAGAATCTGGGATGAGGGTATACCTTTTCTTCTGTTCGCTATGAGAGAAAGTGAGCAAGAAAGTCTCGGGTTTAGTCCTTTTGAATTAATATTCGGACACCAAGTGCGTGGTCCTCTCGCAGTGTTAAAAGACGTGTGGAAAGGAAAATCAAATCCATCATTGAGCACATCACCTTCATTAATGCAGCAACATTTGACAGCCGCTAGAGAGCTAGCTTCGAAAAACCTAGTTTCAGCCCAAGCTAGAATGAAGCAACATTATGACAAGCGTGCTGTCTCTCGCTCTTTTAAAGCAGGAGATAAGGTGATGGCTCGGAAATTAGTACCAGGTCATGCTCTACAAGCCAGGTATGATGGTCCCCTGGAAGTAGTGAAAAAGCTTAACGACGTATATTATTTGGTACGTACGCCTGGGAAAAAGAAATCTAATCATGTGTACCATGTTAACCAGATTAAGACATTACGCTAGTCCTCTGCCTACTACATCTATTCTTCCTAGGACAGAGGAAGAAAACGTCAGTCTACCTGACATCTCTAGAGGTACAGAGGTGCGTTTAGAAAATTCAGTGACTCTACAATCACTAGACGATTTTCTTAGTAACCTTGGGATTGATAAAGCTGGTGATATTAAAAACATGATTTTGCATTTCCCTGAATTGTTCAGTGATGTTCCTAAACGTTGTACTCTGGGTGTACATGACGTTGATGTACAGGGAGCGTCACCTATTAAGCAATCACCATATAGGATGAGTCCAACGAAACAAAGTATTGAGAGAAGAGGTTGATTTTCTGTTATCTCACGGACTTATTGAGAGCAGTAAAAGTCCATGGGCATCACCATGTATTTTAGTGCCTAAACCTGACGGTAGTTTCAGGATGTGCACTGATTACAGGAAAGTGAACTCTGTCACCTTGCCTGATGGTTATCCTCTACCTCGCGTTGACGACCTTATTGACCGTGTCAGGAGCCCAGTTTGTCAGCCGTTTAGATCTCTTACGAGGCTATTATCAAGTCCCGCTTACTGAACGTGCTCAAGAAATATCTGCTTTTACTGTTCAAGATGGATTGTTTAACTACCTCGTCACCCCCTTCGGCCTATGTAACGCGGCTTCTTCATTCCAACGTATAATGAACGAGTTGACCCACAACTTAGAAGGAGTCGAAGCCTACCTTGACGACTTAGTGGTGTACAGTGACGAGTGGGAACAGCACTTGACGCATCTCAGAGCATTGTTTGAGAGACTGGCGCACTACAACTTCACTGTTAACTTAGCTAAATGTAGTTTTGGTCAAGCCAAGATTACCTATCTAGGCTTTCGTATCGGCCAAGGTGAGGTTGCTCCTATTGAGGCTAAGGTTCGTGCAATTTCTGAATTTCCAGTGCTACAGGATGGGAAGGGAGTACAGAGATTCCTGGGTATGGCAGCATATTATCGCAGGTTCTGTCCAAACTTTTCTCAGATTGCAGCTCCTCTTACTGAGCTTACTAGTAGTAAAGTTCAGTTCATCTGGACTAGAGATTGTTCAGATTCGTTCAAAAGGTTGAAGCGCTTTCTATCCTCTGCTCCTGTGTTGAAAAGTCCTAATTCAATCTTCCCTTCTTTTTACATATAGATGCGAGTGGTTATGCAGTGGGTGTTGTGCTGCTCCAACAGTCAACATCCACTGACATTCTCCATCCTATATGTTACTATTCATCTAAGCTTAAACGACACCAGAAAAATATGCCACTATTGAGAAAGAGGGTCTAGCTCTGGTGGTGTCCTTGGAACATTTTAACGTGTATTTGGGCACTTTCCCATTTAAAATTAACGTAATTTTATGCCCAAATACCTTTTGTTACTTGCTATGTCAAATTCAGTAGAGTAACTTAATCCCTCCAGCCCATATTAACTATGTATACTCATGTCATGTCTAAATATGTTATTTATATATTCACAGTAGTGATGATATGTGTGTGAGGAGGAGACAGAAGCTGAGTGTTGAGTGGGTAGTGTGGTGTGGGCGATGTACTGCGTGATGGAACACTGTCCTGCCGCAGACCCCTCCCCCCTCACTACACACCTTAAGCTGTTTCATACTCAGATGTCCATACTGCATAGCATTCCACAACCACTACTTAAGAGTGGAATGCTGTCTCCTGTCTATCGCACAAGACTATTGTTCATATGCAGTCTTCACTACTATGATCGAGCCTCAACGTGACATGCTTGTCTACGCTATCTTGTCTCTACACTGATGTACATAACCACGAGTGTGCAGAGATACGATACTGTGTACTGCCCTATTACTAGGGGCATAACTTAGTGATATAGACACTGAAATTATAGAAGTGCTTGGCACAAGAGTGACTCTCATTATTTTTTATATTAAATTGTGTTAGTAAATTAACCTGAGTAATCAGTAATATTGTGAAAGACATTAATGCAACTCCTAGTGCGACCGTTTGTCGTGTTAGCGGGTGTTGCAACCCTTGAATGGGTTGCAATGTATATTATGTATATATATTACATGAATATTACCTTTTCATATAATTTTATACTGCTTATATTTGCGATAATAGCTAAATCGTGAATATATTGCTCTATATTATTATTTGACTTAGTTATGTTGTTAGGTAGGATGTAACTCATATATTATGTGCTCAAAGTTCAAGTATTGTCTAACTACTGTAATTATCGCTTGTGGCTCGTTACTCTGCCGGCTTCTGTTGCTGGGCAGCAACTGTCCATGGAGCTATCACGTGATCGAGGGGGGTGTTCTCACTTCGCCTGAAGTATTCAGTCTGGTGGTTGGACGTATTCCAGACAAGAAGTGCCTAAATCTCTCTTATTGGCCCTTGTTGGAAGATCGTCTCTTTCTTATCGTTGTTAGTTCTGGAGACTGTTCACAGAACATTGTATAGACTTAGTGATTTTCGACGTTGTACTGAGGTTGTGTGTCTCTTAGACACTCTGAGCAACTCAGGTCCTGAGCTGTAGCTTCTGACCTAATTTGTACTGGTTTCTGTGTACTGTCACAGTCGGGATTTTCTTATGCTGAACTTAGATTCAGTAGTATGGGAGTTTTGTGACTTTTGTGGAGGATCTGCTGATGGTCCCTACTTAGTGTCGTTATATTATCTCCTTGTTCCTGATTCTATGTCGCAGTTGCTTGTTATATTGTTGTTCGGCTTATCAGTTGTTTTATTGAATCATACTGAATTCTAATGGATAATTGGACAAGGATACTGACTAATTGTTACGAAAACCCAGTAACAGGCTGGATGCTAGAAGGGCAGTCCTTTCTAGTATTCACTGGAGATCTCTAAGCTTTTAGAATCGCGTTTTTTGTAACAACTTCTGCTTTATAAAAACCTCTCATAAGCTACCTTTTTCTCTTATCACACCCTTTACTTCATCATTCCACCAATCACTCCTCTTTCCTCCTCCACCCACCCTCCTATAACCATAAACTTCTGCCCCACATTCTAATACTGCATTTTTAAAACTATTCCAACCCTCTTCAACCCCTCCCCCCATTACTCATACTTGAACCAGCCCACCTTTCTGCTAATAGTTGCTTATATCTCACCCGAACTTCCTCCTCCCTTAATTCATACACTTTCACCTCCCTCTTACTTGTTGTTGCCATTTTCCTCTTGTCCTATCTACCTCTTACTCTAACTGTAGCTACAACTAAATAATGATCTGGTATATCAGTTTCCCCTCTGTAAACGTGTGCATCCTGGAGCCTACCCATCAACATTTTATCCACCAATACATAATCTAACAAATTATTTTCATTACGTGCTGTATCATATCTCGTATATTTATCCTCTTTTTCATAAAATATGTATTACTTATTACCAAACCTCTTTCTACACATAGCTCAATTAAAGGCTAAAAATTTTCATTTACCCCTGGCACCCCAAATTTACCTAGTACTCCTTCCACAACATTTTTACCCACCTTAGCATTAAAATCCCCAACCACAAATACTCTCACACTTGGTTCAAAACTCCCCACTCATTCACTGAACATATCCCAAAATCTCTCTCTCTCCTCTACACTTCTTTCTTCTCCAGGTGCATATACACTTACTACAACCCACTTTTCACATCCAACCTTTATTTTACTCCACATAATCCTTGAATTAATACATTTATAATCCCTCTTTTCCTACCATAGCTTATCCTTCAACATTATTGCTACTCCTTTTTTAGCTCTAACTCTATTTGAAAACCTTGACCTAATCCCATATACGTATATATATATATATATATATATATATATATATATATATATATATATATATATATATATATATACATACATATACATATATATATATATATATATATATATATATATATATATATATATATATATATATATATATATATATATATATATTGATGTACCATCAAATGGCACTTCAGTCTACATCACTTTTACTACAAGAACTACCCAATCCCTGCAGACTATAGTACAGAAAGACATTTTTTAGTCAGTCGAATTCACAAACCAAGAGCTATATTCCTAAGCCCTGCCAACGATATCTTACCTCTTCCCCAGCTAACACCAAGGTACCTAATCACTGCTGGGTGAACGTTTTACAGAACATGAGAGGGAAATTTGCCCTTCCAGTCAATCGAATTCAGGTCCCTTCGGCTGTCTGTCGAGCGCTCTACTACTGGACTACAAATCAAGATAATATCAGGCGACCCACACCAGTCGACTATCACCCTGGTACCTATTTTTACTGATGGGTGAACATGAATAACAGGTGTAAGGAAACACGCTCAATGTTTACACCCTTGCCTGGAATCTAACCCGGAACCTCAGTGTGTAAAGCGAGAGCTTTGCCACCAGGGCACGGGCCACAGTGCAGTCCAGTGCAGAGAAACTGTGGAAGATAATGAGCTTTAGATAATCAGTTCCTTGTACTGATTATCTCAAAGATTCCCATGTGTTGAACAAGTGTCTTATTTATCATCTTGTCGGTTTTCTAAACCATTTATTCAAAGCATCACTTCATGAAACAAACCACGGTACGGGTGGGGTTAGAACCCATGGCAAGTGAGTCGTAGAAATCCAGGCCAGTGCGTAAGACACTGGGCCAACTGGTTACAATAAGACTCTTTTAACTAGGTACATTTATACACCGGGCCTTGTCTCAGACCGGGCCGCGGGGGCGTTGACCCCCGAAAGCCTCTCCAAATATTATTAATTTTTATTATTATTAAGAAGCTATTGCCTGGGATAGCATGGGCCCCACTATGACCACAAATGCCAGTTGGTCCATTGGCTGACGCACTGACCTAGAGTTTTACGACTCACTCGCCACAGGTTCTAAACCCACCCGTACCGTGGTTCGTTAGCAGTCGTGTTATTGCAATATCGCGAATCACCATTTCATGCTCCGAAGGTTTGCTTGTTCCCGTCCACCTGCAACTAGCGACACCATGAGCTTCCAGCTCAGGAAAAAATGCTGAGAACTTTGTTGTATAATCTGGTGCAGTTGTCCCGAATTTTGTACAAGTCACACTGAATTATCAAATGGATGAGGAGGGTTGCGCTTTATAGCGAGAATATTAAACACACAGATATACCGCTTAATATTCTAGAGCAAAGTTATGGGATTTTGACATTTATTATACTACGAGAGAGGAATATTCTAGTACGTATCCACTTCTGAAGTGAAGATCTTGCTATATGAGCCTTAGCCACACTGATTAACAAATATAACGTTAAAATATGTTTATGTAACATTGAACTCATTTTCCAGTTTATTTTCTCGTATTCACTGTACTAAATTTCATCTTCGTTTTATTCCGTTTTAATAAAAACCATACGAAGAAACACTGCAAATTGGTTAATTAGCCCATGCTTGGTAGATCCATCTCAAACTCATCTCCACCCACTCTTGTACCCATGGAACCTATAATTAAAGCTTTTTCAAGTTGTTCATTAAAGCTTTCCCAAGTAACCTGGGAATATTCTTCGCTTACCTGAGACTCCGTTGATTAGTGCTGTACTCTAGTTTTTCATATATTTTTGCAGTCTTTTTTCTAACAAAGTATTTCATCTCAAGAAGGGAGAGAGCTTCCTTCTTGATTCCTTGAAATAATTGTCATTGATTTGATTGTCCTTGCTTCCATGTGTCGTTGTGTTGCTTCAATGAGCAGTATTGAGGCAAGCGGAGGAAGGTTGTATATGCAATCTGTTGCCCATTTTTCAACGGCAAGAGCAGGGAGGAGAAGGAAGAGGAAACAAATAAAAAGTAAGAAGGAAGAAAGAAAAAATGAAGGAAGAATGAAAAAAATGAAGAAAGAAGAGCCACTGCCACCGCCGGCGCCTTAGCTACAACTATCTCCCTCCCCCCACACCATCACTACCAACATCATTACCACTACCACCACAACCATTATCACCATCAGCACCGCCATAACCACAACAACAACTACCACCATTTCACCACCATTACCACTATTATCACCACTACCATCACCACAACAACAACCACTACCAGCCCTCAACAGCAATATAAGTAAAATCTGGAAAATTCCCAATTTTCACCGTTGCCCCATTTCATTTTCCAATATAAAATAAATATATTCAGAGAGAAGCGCAAAACCTGAATGGGTCAAAGACCCTGTCCAATGAGATATAATAAAGCTTGAATTCGAAGAAGGGTATCGCTGATTCCTTGGAATAAGAACTAAGAGCAAAGGAGGGTTATGAACACAGGAAACTATTCGTGTTAGTGGCTCATGGCTGTCAACACTGGAATTAAAGAGGTAAGATTATTACGGGAATTATAATCTGGAATTATCACTAACGCCTTTATAATTATGGTGTTCATTCAGGCGGACACGTTATGAGGGATTTTGTGTGTGTGTGTGTGTGTGTGTGTGTGTGTGTGTGTGTGTGTGTGTGTGTGTGTGTGTGTGTGTGTGTGTGTACTCACCTAGTTGAGGTTGCAGGGGTCGAGTCCAAGCTCCTGGCCCCGCCTCTTCACTGGTCGCTACTAGGTCACTCTCCCTGAGCCTTGAGCTTTATCATACCTCTGCGTGTGTGTGTGCGCGCGCGCGCGCGCGCGCGAGAGAGAGAGAGAGAGAGAGAGAGAGAGAGAGAGAGAGAGAGAGAGAGAGAATTATTTGTAGCTTATTTGTAGCTACAGGAGGAGCAGAGCTGACCTCGTTTTATCCCGTCTACAGACGAGACAAATTCACATTTTTTTTAAGTCATCACATTTTTGTTTTAAATTCCAAGATTGTAGCTTTCAGTTCCTCCTAACTGGTAAACCACTCTGTCTGCTGCTCTGTCCCATGAGGTTGTTTTAGCATTTCTCCAACTCTATATGTCAGAAATTTGTTTTATTAGATTATGTGAATATCCTGTGTAAAAAAAAAAGAAAACTTTTTTAATTACAAATGATATCTCTCTCTCTCTCTCTCTCTCTCTCTCTCTCTCTCTCTCTCTCTCTCTCTCTCTCTCTCTCTCTCTTTTACACAGGGTTTGACAAGGTTAAGGATCCCTAGCTTTATTGACAAGCTATTTACAGGTTAAGGATTCCTAACTTTATTGGCAAGCTAAGAGCTGTTACCTACATCAGCTCGTTTGAAATCATTTTTATTGTTATGAGACATACAAGAAGGGAACAGGATGAAGTTGGAGCCATCTGTGGGCCAGCATTTTCATTTGATCAACTGACTATCTCGCTGACATCATTATGTTGTATGAATGTGTTCCATACTCGAGTCATCCTGGAGATATATGATCTCAGATAGAGTGATGTTCTCTCTCTCTCTCTCTCTCTCTCTCTCTCTCTCTCTCTATGTGGTTTGAATTCTACTTCTCCCATTTCAATTGTACGACATTTATATTCATTAAAAACCATCACCAATCTGTCATTCCATTTTCTAAACTTATCCAAATCATCCTGTAGGAACATGGTCATATTTTTTTTACAAAACAGACAAGTAGACGAATGTGATACATGTACAACACTTGGTTATTTTTCATCGTGTAGTTGCACCTACTTTGCAGACTTTTTATTCGAATACAGTTACTAATTTTATAATGAAGACAGTGGTTGAAGTGGAATTGCTTAGTGTTCAGACCCTCAGTCTTGATAGAAAGTCTTCAGTTCCTTAGCCTTGACTGAAA
Organism: Cherax quadricarinatus; assembly: GCF_038502225.1. Taxonomy (NCBI): domain Eukaryota; kingdom Metazoa; phylum Arthropoda; class Malacostraca; order Decapoda; family Parastacidae; genus Cherax; species Cherax quadricarinatus. Next base: position 11,110,993 of record NC_091360.1, read on the forward strand.
GGTTAGGTTAGGTAAGTTTTTCTGGAAACAGGATAAGTGTTTCCTGAAGCTGGTCTTGGTCATATGATGACCCATACAGCTGGAGCTTTTGGTCATCTGACCGAGGCATTCTCCTGGCTTACAAGTCCACCTGTGACGCCGTCTTCAACTTCTGCACCTCATCACTGACTCTAGCATATAACCCTCCACCTCATGCCTTTGCTTTAGGGTAAAAACAATGAACACTTTCAATTAAGGCTAAGGTACTGAACACATTAAATTACCTTTCCACTTCTTCCTCTGTCTTCAGGTAACATATTCGCCTCTTCTTGAAACTGAAGAAGCCTGCTGCGCAGACGAAACGTTTCAGCAATAAAGAAACCAATATACTTTATATATTTCTTATTAATCTAAGGATAATTATTATTTACTTTACCTTAGATTTTTGCATTACCCGACAAACACATTCTTTTACTGCTTTTTCCTTGTGAAGGCCTTTACATCAATTATAGGCCTTATCCTGGTAAGTATACCGTATTTTCCACCATATAAAGAAAGCCTTTTTTTTCCTACAAAAAGTCTGGGAAAATCAGCTTGCGCCTTATATACTCAAGGTCAGGGTCAAGGGTAGGTTTTGGGTTACGCTTCAGCAGTTGTTTACTAACGTTACATCTGCTTGGAAACATCGTCTTATATGTCTTATATACTCATGCGCCTTATATGCCAGAAAATAAGGTTGATCCTTGAGACTCCTAACTTGTCATATCTCTCAACGAAGACATTGTTTCTCTTGTAACTGTTTACATTTTTCTCTCAAACATAAAGTCACTCATCCATTGTAATAATTTGTCGTTTATTCCTCCTATATTTTGTTATTTTCACATTAATCTTTACTGCAGAACTCTGACAAAAAAATTTCTTAAAATTTAGATTAAAAACAAATTGCATATCCATTTCTATCTTGGAAAATATCAGTGACTGCCATAATAACTTAATAAATTTAGGATACATGAATTTGCAGACGAGGACTGAATTATTTACCAGGTAGAAGTTTTTACTCTCTAAAATTTACGATCAATTTTTCTGAGAATTTTTCCCAATATTTTTAATACTTGTCAGCAACATTGCCTCGTAATTTAGAGGACAGTCCCTGCTTCCTCCTCTTTTAATTATTGACACATTGTGTCCTACCTTCAGTCTCTGTGAATTTACCTACACTTGTGAAATCCTGACTATGCTAAATGGACAACATCGCCACTCTGTACATTTTTGCAAAACACATGATGATGTACCGTCAGGTCCGGTTCAATTGTTTTATCTTATTAGTAAACAGAGGCAGTTTCCTAACTTTCTTTTCAGTTACTTTACATACTGATGAATTAGACGCTTGTGCAACATTTGGATATCTTAAATGTGGAAGCATCTCGCTAACCAGTGACTTCCTCAGTCCAACACAGAGAAGAAAGTCTGAAGAACAGAAGAAGTTTGAGGTAATCAGTCCCTCAGAGCCTGGAGTCGATGAAATCACATCGACTCCAGCCTGGAACTGATGACCTCGAACTACTTCTGCTCTTTTCTACTTTTCTTCTCCGTTTTAGACTGAGGAAGTCACTTGTTGGCGAAACGTTTCCACACTAAAGATACCCAAGTGTTGCACAAGCGTCTAATTCATCAGTATGTAAAGTAACTGAAAAGAAAGTTAGTAAATTGCCTCTGTTTACCAACAAGATAAAACAATCGGATCGAACCTGATGGTATATTACCATATGTTTTGCAAAAATGTACAGAGTGGTCATGTTGTCTACCTAGCAATGTTAGGATTTCACAACTAGCTAAATTCACAGGATGTAAACTAACAGAAATTTAACCTAGTATAACCTCTCCTCCCTCCCTCCGTCCTTTATTAGGAAGGCGGGGTGGTCACTCTAGGAAAGGTTGGAGGGAGAGGATAAAGGAAAGTTTGTGTGCAAGGGGCTTGGATGAATAGCAAATGTTGCACAAGTAACTAATTCATCAACCTGTTGGTTCTGTGAACCGGTAAAATATTTTGCAACATCCAGTTAGGTTTTTCTCTGTGTTTCAGATCCATTATATTTAAAGAATCCTTTGTAAACCCTGAAACTTTCTGTTTAATACCTCACACTTTTCCTCAACTTCAGTGAATCTGTCATTGTTCTTTATTCCATGTGTTTTAGCTTTGATGTTTTTTTGATACTTAACGAACATGAATACAATATTTAGTTATACCTTGATCTTATCCGTTATATTAGTTCCATAGCTTTATTATTACTTTCTTGTGTGTGTGTGTGTGTGTGTGTGTGTGTGTGTGTGTGTGTGTGTGTGTGTGTGTGTGTGTGTGTGTGTGTGTGTGTGTGTGTGTGTGTGTGTGTGTACTCACCTATATTTTGTTGTAGGGGTTTAGTCACAGATCATGGCCCCCGCCTCTTTGCTCCTCACTACTAAGTCCACTCCCTCCCGGTATCTGCGTGCGTGCCAGCGCACTCGTACATGTTTGAGCGTATGTTTAATTATCAGTATTTGTGTACGCACCCAAGTATCGAACAAAGATGAAAAATAAAATTACACTCACCCAACAGAAGTAACACCAGTATCAACAACCAGTTTTCTATAAAAAAAAAAAAGTTTGACTGCTACCTCTTACTAGGAGTCTGTGGTACCTCACGGTGCAAACTGCTTTTGTCTAGTCGTTCCATTGAGCTTAAACTGCCTGCAGGAGGATTTACCCTGACGAAGGGGCAGGAGAGGTGGACCTTCAGGTTCTCACCACTAATCCCTCCAGCTGCTGGTGCCATCTGTGCTCCCATCTATATCTTAGTCCGCATAGAAGTTACTAATGTCAGGAAATTTCTAATGCACTCATTATTATTATATAAATGTACACACACACACACACACACACAAATAAATAAAATTATATATATATATATATATATATATATATATATATATATATATATATATATATATATATATATATACAAGGAATTCGCGAGAGCATGCGAAATATACACAAACACTGATCTCTGAAAATAGGTAAAACTGGTTATTTAGCAAGAACTCGTTTAAAATGAAATCCTTCTAAAATTTCCTCTTATACGTATAGACATATATTTTTTCATGTATATTAATGTAAAAAATAAAATTTTTGTACCAAAAGTACCTTAGAAAATTTACCTAACCTTATTATAACAAGCGCACTTCAATTTAGCCTTATCCAACTAAACATATTTTAAATAAGTTTATAACAATTTTATAAACAAACAATTAAATGTTTTTTTTCGTTAGGTTCAGAATGATTTTTGTGAAATTATTGCATACACAAATTTTCGCTTGCCTTATTCGGCAAGAAGAGCTTTGCTATTTAAGACAAAATCGATATTATATATATATATATATATATATATATATATATATATATATATATATATATATATATATATATATATTTATATATATATATATCGGTGGGAGACGACCGACTTGTTGAAAATATATATATATATATATAGACAGCAACCACCCAGGGAGGTACTACCGTCCTGCCAAGTGAGTGTAAAACGAAGCCTGTGATTGTTTTACATGATGGTAGGATTGCTGATGTCTTTTGTCTGTCTCATAAATATGCAAGATTACAGGCATGTCTTGCTACTTCTACTTACACTTAGGTCACACTACACATACATGTACACATTTATTTATACACACTCATCTGAGTTTTCTTTGATTTTATCTTAATAGTTCTTGGTCTTATTAATTTTCCTTTTATATCCATGGGGAAGTGGAATAAGAATCTTTCCTCCGTAAGCCATGCGTGTTGTAAAAGTCAACTAAAATGCCGGGAACAATGGGCTAGTAACCCCTTTTCCTGTAAAGATTACTAAAAAGAATAAGAAGAAGAAAATTGTCAAAGTGGGAAGTCTGAATGTGCGTGGATGTTGTGCAGATGATAAGAAAGAGATGATTGTGGATGTTATGAATGAGAAGAAGCTGGATGTCCTGGCTTTAAGTGAAACAAAGCTGAAGGGGGTGGGAGAGTTTCAGTGGAGAGGAATAAATGGGATTAGGTCAGGGGTTTCAAATAGAGTTAGAGCTAAAGAAGGAGTAGCAATAATGTTGAAGGATAAGCTATGGCAGGAAAAGAGGGACTATAAATGTATTAATTCAAGGATTATGTGGAGTAAAATAAAGATTGGATGTGAAAAGTGGGTTATAATAAGCGTGTATGCACCTGGAGAAGAGAGAAGTGTAGAGGAGAGAGAGAGATTTTGGGAAATGTTGAGTGAATGCGTGGGGAGTTTTGAATCAAGTGTGAGAGTAATGGTGGTTGGGGATTTTAATGCTAAAGTGGGTAAAAATGTTATGGAGGGAGTAGTAGGTAAATTTGGGGTGCCAGGGGTAAATGTAAATGGGGAGCCTTTAATTGAGCTATGTGTAGAAAGAAATTTGGTAATAAGTAATACATATTTTATGAAAAAGAGGATAAATAAATATACAAGGTATGATGTAGCACGTAATGAAAGTAGTTTATTAGATTATGTATTGGTGGATAAAAGGTTGATGGGTAGGCTCCAGGATGTACATGTTTATAGAGGGGCAACTGATATATCGGATCATTATTTAGTTGTAGCTACAGTTAGAGTAAGAGGTAGATGGGAAAAGAGGAAGGTGGCAACAACAAGTAAGAGGGAAGTGAAAGTGTATAAACTAAGGGAGGAGGAAGTTCGGGTGAGATATAAGCGACTATTGGTAGAAAGGTGGGCTAGTGCAAAGATGAGTAGTGGGGGGGTTGAAGAGGGTTGGAATAGTTTTAAAAATGCAGTATTAGAATGTGGGGCAGAAGTTTGTGGTTATAGGAGGGTGGGGGCAGGAGGAAAGAGGAGTGATTGGTGGAATGATGAAGTAAAGGGTGTGATAAAAGAGAAAAAGGTAGCTTATGAGAGGTTTTTACAAAGCAGAAGTGTTATAAGAAGAGCAGAGTATATGGAGAGTAAAAGAAAGGTAAAGAGAGTGGTGAGAGAGTGCAAAAGGAGAGCAGATGATAGAGTGGGAGAGGCACTGTCAAGAAATTTTAATGAAAATAAGAAAAAATTTTGGAGTGAGTTAAACAAGTTAAGAAAGCCTAGGGAAAATATGGATTTGTCAGTTAAAAACAGAGTAGGGGAGTTAGTAGATGGGGAGATGGAGGTATTGGGTAGATGGCGAGAATATTTTGAGGAACTTTTAAATGTTAAGGAAGAAACAGAGGCAGTAATTTCATGCACTGGTCAGGGAGGTATACCATCTTTTAGGAGTGAAGAAGAGCAGAATGTAAGTGTGGGGGAGGTACGTGAGGCATTACGTAAAATGAAAGGGGGTAAAGCAGCTGGAACTGATGGGATCATGACAGAAATGTTAAAAGCAGGGGGGGATATAGTGTTGGAGTGGTTGGTACTTTTGTTTAATAAATGTATGAAAGAGGGGAAGGTACCTAGGGATTGGCAGAGAGCATGTATAGTCCCTTTATATAAAGGGAAAGGGGACAAAAGAGACTGTAAAAATTATAGAGGAATAAGCTTACTGAGTATACCAGGAAAAGTGTACGGTAGGGTTATAATTGAAAGAATTAGAGGTAAGACAGAATGTAGGATTGCGGATGAGCAAGGAGGTTTTAGAGTGGGTAGGGGATGTGTAGATCAGGTGTTTACATTGAAGCATATATGTGAACAGTATTTAGATAAAGATAGGGAAGTTTTTATTGCATTTATGGATTTAGAAAAGGCATATGATAGAGTGGATAGAGGAGCAATGTGGCAGATGTTGCAAGTATATGGAATAGGTGGTAAGTTATTAAATGCTGTAAAGAGTTTTTATGAGGATAGTGAGGCTCAGGTTAGGGTGTGTAGAAGAGAGGGAGACTACTTCCCGGTAAAAGTAGGTCTTAGACAGGGATGTGTAATGTCACCATGGTTGTTTAATATATTTATAGATGGGGTTGTAAAGGAAGTAAATGCTAGGGTGTTTGGGAGAGGGGTGGGATTAAATTATGGGGAATCAAATTCAAAATGGGAATTGACACAGTTACTTTTTGCTGATGATACTGTGCTTATGGGAGATTCTAAAGAAAAATTGCAAAGGTTAGTGGATGAGTTTGGGAATGTGTGTAAAGGTAGAAAGTTGAAAGTGAACATAGAAAAGAGTAAGGTGATGAGGGTGTCAAATGATTTAGATAAAGAAAAATTGGATATCAAATTGGGGAGGAGGAGTATGGAAGAAGTGAATGTTTTCAGATACTTGGGAGTTGACGTGTCGGCGGATGGATTTATGAAGGATGAGGTTAATCATAGAATTGATGAGGGAAAAAAGGTGAGTGGTGCGTTGAGGTATATGTGGAGTCAAAAAACGTTATCTATGGAGGCAAAGAAGGGAATGTATGAAAGTATAGTAGTACCAACACTCTTATATGGGTGTGAAGCTTGGGTGGTAAATGCAGCAGCGAGGAGACGGTTGGAGGCAGCGGAGATGTCCTGTTTAAGGGCAATGTGTGGTGTAAATATTATGCAGAAAATTCGGAGTGTGGAAATTAGGAGAAGGTGTGGAGTTAATAAAAGTATTAGTCAGAGGGCAGAAGAGGGGTTGTTGAGGTGGTTTGGTCATTTAGAGAGAATGGATCACAGTAGAATGACATGGAAAGCATATAAATCTATAGGGGAAGGAAGGCGGGGTAGGGGTCGTCCTCGAAAGGGTTGGAGAGAGGGGGTAAAGGAGGTTTTGTGGGTAAGGGGCTTGGACTTCCAGCAAGCGTGCGTGAGCGTGTTAGATAGGAGTGAATGGAGACGAATGGTACTTGGGACCTGACGATCTGTTGGAGTGTGAGCAGGGTAATATTTAGTGAAGGGATTCAGGGAAACCGGTTATTTTCATATAGTCGGACTTGAGTCCTGGAAATGGGAAGTACAATGCCTGCACTTTAAAGGAGGGGTTTGGGATATTGGCAGTTTGGAGGGATATGTTGTGTATCTTTATATGTTTATGCTTCTAGACTGTTGTATTCTGAGCACCTCTGCAAAAACAGTGATAATGTGCGAGTGTGGTGAAAGTGTTGAATGATGATGAAAGTATTTTCTTTTTGGGGATTTTCTTTCTTTTTTGGCTCACCCTGCCTCGGTGGGAGACGGCAGACTTGTTGAAAAAAAAAAAAAAAAAAAAAAAAATATATATATATATATATATATATATATATATATATATATATATATATATATATGTATGTCGTGCCGAAAAGGCAGAACTTGCGATCTTGGCTTAAATAGCAACGCTCATCTTGCCATATAGGACAAGTGAAAATTTGTGTATGCAATAATTTCACCAAAATCATTCTGAACCTAACGAAAAAAATATATTTCACTGTGTTTGCTTAGTATTAAATTATTGTAAACAAATCTAAAATATATTTAGTTGGGTTAGGCTAAAATAAATTGTTCTTGTTATAATAAGGTTAGGTAAGTTTTCTAAGATTCTTTTAGAGCAAAATTAAAAATTGTTACATTAACATTAATGAAAAAAATATATCTTTAAACGTATAAGAGAAAATTTTAGAAAGGGCTTAATTTTAAATGAGTTCTTGCTAATTGACCAGTTTAGTCTTAAGAATAAACGAGAAGCACATCAGGTGTACTGCCTCACGCTAGGCAGCCTTTTCTCAGAATAAAAAGGTTTAACCATATGAAGGACTAATTAAACAACTATTCGTTAAAACATCTCTCAGCTGTATTGTAAAGTGTTTAATAGGATTAACAAGATTCTAACCAAACTAAAAAAAAAACTGTACTGATACACAACTTCAGGAAGGCTGCACACTACACATAGCCTACTAGCAAAGTCAGCCTTTGATGCTAGCTCACTAGTCGAAGACTCGTGAGCTAGAATCACTAGTCGGAGACTGGTGAGCGAGCACCACAAGTCGGAGACTTGTGAGTTAAATTAATCAATTGTAATTGATCCTACACTGTAGAGAAGTCATGACAGATTTGAGATGCTATTTTTCTGATTTTACCCCACGTCAACTTACTGATGATCTTAACTTTTCAATGTCAATAAGAAATTTTGGTGAAAAGAAGTGTATGCGAACAAGAAATTATTCTGCAAGCATTTAATAAATAGGTTAGTTTTTTGAGAAACTGGTTCATCAACTCACTTCAGCTAGTCATGTGTTGCTACCTGTGAAAATATCTTTGAAGAGCAGGTAATTTAATCAATTTCAGACTTGCTTTGATGATTGAAAGAATACGAGGGTGAACATTTTAAGGATGACATGAGCACATATCCCTGAGGTATCCTAGCAGTTTTTTACCGATTTCATCCCTTGTGCTGTTACCTATTTGTTTCCCATCGAGACCAGTAATTCAATTAGATACAGTGTCGTCTGTTTGAATTAACTCTTCAATTCATCATCTAGTGTCTAGTTGAATTAATCATCAATACATCATGCAGTGTCATTCACATGAATTAATTCATCTGAGGGATGATAAGAGCGAGATGTTGGCTATTACACCCGGAACCTCACTGACGAACTCTCTAAACCCACACTAAACATTCACTAAACACACTCAAACCATCATATGCATTCAATAGCAAGGGCATTCGGAAATCAACTAATTGATGATGCTTTGCAACAAAACCAGGACAGTCAGATGACAAGGGAATTAGGCAACAGTAGTAGTAGTAGTAGTATAAGAAGTACATGATTGTGATAGTCATAGTCAAACTGGTGGTAATCAGTAGTAGTAGAACCACTGGCACGCATCTCTGGACGTGGCAGTGGAGTAACACTAGAAGTTTAAGACAAAACTAACACTAATTTAGCAAAGGTAGTTGCAGCTCGCTTCTGCTATCCATTCTCAGTTTACCTGTAAATTCCAAGCCATTTCTCCAAGATGGTATAGTATATATTTTTTCTGTTTTCATACTGGCAGTAGCCAGAGGAAGTGAAAGCTGGGGAGTGAGCCTAGAGTTTTTCAATCCTTGACTAATGCACCTAGATAATACACGATGGATCTTAATCTAGGAAGAAGTTGAGAGTCCTCTTAGCAGATAGCCTTTCATAAGTACTCCATGTTTCTCTGTGTCTGTCTGTCTGTCTGTCTCTCTCTCTCTGTCTGTCTCTCTCTCTCTCTCTCTCTCTCTCTCTCTCTTCCTCCCACCTACATTTATTTGCCTTATTTTATCTTCTTTTACCCTATAAATACATTAAGATATTACTGCCTCTCATTATTAGATTACTGCTGCTTCCACCATATACTGATCAAAGGCTTTATGTATTACTCAGTGTTATATTTTAAGTAAAATTTGTTACTAAATTATATGACAGAAATGATGATGCAAAACAGAGGAAAAGCTAATAACGATAAAGTAGTCACTTAGTAAAGCAGGAATGTAAGGATTAAAATTTTCACAGCATTCAATTTGAAAATAAAAATGTATGGTTTATGTATATATAAAAAATTGACTAGAGGATGAATAATTAATAAAGGTTGGGAGTTCATCTGTCCTCTCTCTCTCTCTTGTCTTTGTTTTTACACAGCGTTTCTCAAGGCCAGATTAAGGTTCCTAACTATTTACAGGCTAAGAGCTGTTACCTATACCAGCTCATTTGAAAACCTTTTTATTACGAGTCATACAAATTGGGAACAGGAAGAACCTGGAGCCATTTATGGCCAGAGATTTCATTTGCTCAGCTAACTTCATTTCGTTGATGCCTTTATGCTATACAAACATGTCCCAGACTCGAGTCATCCTAGGAATAAATAACCTCAGAGTACCGGTAAGTGGTCACAAATTAAATGTTTCCTTCCTTCATTGCTTCATATTAAATTATTGCCGTATATATATGCAATAAGATCACAGTAAACAGGTGATTTCAGAATATGCAAAACAACCACTGTGAAAGAATAGAGAAGTTCCAAGCGCTTTCGTGACTACTCACATTATCAAGGAACAATGAAAGTAAAGCATCAAAGGAAGGTATATAAAGAGGTAGCCCACACCTCACTATCAGATCCCACAACAACTTAACACCTGACGCGAGACAGCAGGCCCGCCGGCCGAACTAGACAGGTCCTTTGTACAACCCACCAACAAACTATTCTACCCAAGAAATAAGAAATTTAAAAAAATATTATTTGTCCAATGTATTATTAAATTCTTCCCAAATTCTATTAATTATAAATGGATCTAATTTATATAAACCAAAGGAAATATTCATATTATTGTCAAAACTGCTTTTTATGAAACAAGATTCAATTATATTCCTGTCGACCATGGACTTGCTTGATACTACTTTCTCAACTTTTTGAAAATCAATTGGATGGTTAAAATCTCTTACATGAATAAACAGAGCATTGGAATCTTGTCCAGTTCTAATGCTATATTTATGTTGTTTTAATCTTAGTTCGAGATTTTTACCAGTTTGACCGTAATAAACTTTATCGCAAATTTTACAAGGAATCTTATAGAGACATCCATCAGCATTTTGGGGGGAATTCTTTATCAAAAGTTTTTTTTACTGTATCAAGATTTTTTAATACAACTTTAATATTAAAAGTCTTAAGAAGAGAAGGCATATCAACCAAGTTTTCATGGTAAGGGAGAACCAACATATTTTTAGTTGAATAAGGCTGGTTGTCCCTTTTTGGATTGTAAAAAGTATTTCTAGCAACTTTAAAAGATTTATCAATTACATTTCTTGGGTATTTCAAATCATTACCTATTTCATAAATTTTGGATATTTCCTCATCTATGAACTCTGGACTACAAATTCGTAAAGCTCTCAAAAACATTGATGAGAAAACAAACAGTTTAACTCTATCTTGATGGGAAGAATAATAGTGGACATAGGAACAGTTGGTCACAGACCGGGCCGCGGGGGCGTTGACCCCCGGAACTCTCTCCAGGTAAACTCCAGGTAAACCCTTAATAATTAAAACATCTAGAAAAGGCAATGAGTTATTTTCTTCAAATTCAACATTAAAATTTATAGAATGGGCTAAGCTGTTTATTTTGCCAAGGAAATGGTGTATATCTACATTTTTGGGCATAAGACACAAAATATCATCAACATATCTGAACCATTTAGCTCTATTAGGGAGGATTGTGTTAAGCACCCTTGTTTCAAAAAATTCCATGTATAGGTTACTAAGAGCAGGTGAAAGAGGATTTCCCATTGCCATACCAAACTTATGAGTGTAAAACTTATCATTAAATACAAATTTTGCATCAACAGTGCAAAGTTTAATAAGTTTAATGATAGTAGGAACTGGCAATGGTAAATCATAATTAACGAGTTCTTCAGATAAGAAACTTAATAAATCATCAACAGGAACTTTTGTAAACAAGGAAGTAACATCAAAACTAACCATGTTAAAATCATTTAAATCAGTCAAGGAGCTTAATTTTTCAACTAAATCTATGTTGTTTTTAACATTAAAGTTAGAAATTTTGCCAACAATAAGGCTCAAAATATCAACAAGCCATTTGGATAATTTATATGAAACTGATCCTATGGAGCTAATAATTGGTCTGACTGGATTCCCTGGTTTGTGTGCTTTTATTAGTCCATACATGTAAGGTAAAGATGGATTAGTGGAAGTAAATTGTTTGACTAATTCATCTTTGCCTTTCAGTAGATGTTTTATTGTTTTATTGAAATTGCTGTTAACGGTTTCTAGGGGATTTTTTCTAAGTTTAGAATAGGTTTCAGTTTCATCTAAGAGATTATTCATTTTTTCTTGGTAATCATTTTCTTTCATAATTACTATTGCATTTATTTTGTCTGCATTAGTAAGGCGCAAATTTTTATTGTTATTAAGTGTATCATAAGACTTAAAGAATCTTTGAGGGCAATTGGGAATGTTTGGTTTTAACATAGAGCTATATACCATTCCTTTACTAATATTAATTTCATCAGTTGAAACAGTTTCATACTGTTGAATTTGAAGAAAATAACTCATTGCCTTTTCTAGATGTTTTAGTTATTAAGGGTAATAATGAATTCAAATTTAAAATTTACAGAAAACCTACAAATAACTGTTCCTATGTCCACTATTATTCTTCCCATCAAGATAGAGTCAAACTGTCTGTTTTCTCATCAATGTTTTTGAGAGCTTTACGAATTTGTAGTCCAGAGCTCATAGATGAGGAAATATCCAAAATTTATGAAATAGGTAATGATTTGAAATACCCAAGAAATGTAATTGATAAATCTTTTAAAGTTGCTAGAAATACTTTTTACAATCCAAAAAGGGACAACCAGCCTTATTCAACTAAAAATATGTTGGTTCTCCCTTACCATGAAAACTTGGCTGATATGCCTTCTCTTCTTAAGACTTTTAATATTAAAGTTGTATTCAAAAATCTTGATACAGTAAAAATACTTTTGATAAAGAATTCCCCCCAAAATGCTGATGGATGTGTCTATAAGATTCCTTGTAAAATTTGCGATAAAGTTTATTACGGTCAAACTGGTAAAAATCTCGAACTAAGATTAAAACAACATAAATATAGCATTAGAACTGGACAAGATTCCAATGCTCTATTTATTCATGTAAGGGATTTTAACCATCCAATTTATTTTCAAAAAGTTGAGAAAGTAGTATCAAGCAAGTCCATGGTCGACAGGAATATAATTGAATCTTGTTTCATAAAAAGCAGTTTTGACAATATATGAGTATTTCCTTTGGTTTATATAAATTAGATCCATTTACAATCAATAGAATTTGGGAATAATTTAATAATACATTGGACAAATAATATTTTTTTAAATTTCTTATTTCTTGGGTAGAATAGTTTGTTGGTGGGTTGTACGAAGGACCTGTCTAGTTCGGCCGGCGGGCCTGCTGTCTCGAGTCAGGTGTTTCGTTGTTGTGGGATCTGATAGTGAGGTGTGGGCTACCCCTTTATATACCTTCCTTTGATGCTTTACTTTCATTGTTCCTTGATAATGTGAGTAGTCACGAAAGCGCTTGGAACTTCTCTATTCTTTCACAGGGGTTGTTTTGCATATATATATATTATTATTTTTTATTATTATCACACCGGCCGATTCCCACCAAGGCAGGGTGGCCCGAAAAAGAAAAACTTTCACCATCATTCACTCCATCACTGTCTTGCCAGAAGGGTGCTTTACACTACAGTTTTTAAACTGCAACATTATATATATATATATATATATATATATTAGTGTGTGTGTGTGTAATAAGATCACAGTAAACAGGTGATTTCAGAATATAGAAAACAACCACTGTGAAAGAATAGTGAAATTCCAAGCGCTTTCGTGACTACTCACATTATCAAAGAACAATGCATTTGCACACGTGTCTGATAAAACGATGATAGAACTGAATTCAGTCAAACTACTACTAGATGTGTTTCAGTGGGTGGCAGATCTGAGAGGGGTACTCAGCCTCCTCTACCTTGTGGCAGATCTGAGAGTGGTACCCAGCCTCCTCTACCTTGTGGCAGATCTGAGAGGGGTACCCAGCCTCCTCTACCTTGTGGCAGATCTGAGAGGGGTACCCAGCCTCCTCTACCCTGTGGCAGACCTGAGAGAGGTACCCAGCCCCCTCTACCCTGTGGCACACCTGAGAGGGGTACCCAGCCTCCTCTACCTTGTGGCAGATCTGAGAGGGGAACCCAGCCTCCTCTACCTTGTGGCAGATCTGAGAGGGGTACCCAGCCTCCTCTACCTTGTGGCAGATCTGAGAGGGGTACCCAGCCTCCTCTACCCTGTGGCAGACCTGAGAGAGGTACCCAGCCCCCTCTACCCTGTGGCACACCTGAGGTGTACTCAGCCTCCTCTACCCTGTGCCAGGCCTGAGAGAGGTACCCAGCCTGCTCTCCCCTGTGGCAGACCTGAGAGAGGTACCCAGCCTCCTCTCCCCTGTGGCAGATCTGAGAGAGGTACGCAGCCTCCTCTACCCTGTGGCAGACCTGAGAGGTGTACCCAGCCTCCTCTACCCTGTGGCAGAACTGAGAGGGGTACTCAGCCTCCTCTCCCCTGTCGCAGACCTGAGAGAGGTACCCAGCCTCCTCTACCCTGTGGCAGACCTGAGAGGTGTACCCAGCCTCCTCTACCCTGTGGCACACCTGAGAGGGGTACCCAGCCTCCTCTACTCTGTGGCAGACCTAAGAGAGGTACCCAGCCTCGTCTACCCTGTGGCAGACCTAAGAGAGGTACCCAGCCTCTTCTATCCTGTGGCAGACCTAAGAGAGGTACCCAGCCTCTTCTATCCTGTGGCAGACCTAAGAGAGGTACCCAGCCTCCTCTATCCTAGTTCATGCAAAGGAATAGAGGGCCATCTTAAAATTCTTATTTAACAAAATGTATATAAATTATGTATTATTGTGCGCATATAAATATATACTCAACTAATTGTGGTTGCAGGGGTCGAGTCTCAGCTCCTGGCCCTGCCTCTACACTAGTTGCTACTAGTTTTCAGACAAGGAATTCTTCAGTTATTGAATGAAAATCTGTAACACAGATTTCTTTTAAAACTAGCAGTTACGTAGCACAATAACAATACAAACCTTATCTTCTTTTAAAAATGCTTGAAGCCAGCCAGAAGATGCAGTCAACATTTATCGCACAAAATCGAGAGATTTCAATATTTTAACTCTATTAGTATATTGCCAAACTTTCACCTACATATGCCCTCAGTTGCACTGACATTTTTCCTAGTTACGATACACCAGAAATGAACATTTGAAGCCAATTAGATGAGGTGATATCAGGTTATAGAGAAAAATCTTTGACGAAAAAGAAAATCAGGCAACCACTGTGAGAGTAAATCAGACAACATCACTGCACCCTAAGACTTTACTAGTGAGAAAATTTATGTTGATAGGTTAAGCAAGAACCAACACTAGATACCATAGAATCAACAACAGAAAATATATAATAACATTAAGGAATCTCATGTAAAAAATTTATTACATACCAGCAGTTTTGTGCAAAAACATGAAAAAAAAACTCAACCTAATTTGACCTAAATTCAACACCAAAATGGGTAATTACGAAACAAGAGATATTAATAAATAACTGCTGTACCTGATAAATACTATTATTATATCCATGAGGGAACCGCTATACAAGTCGAGATCATAGAGTACACTGGGGAATGAACGAGTCAGATTGAACCTATGGAAGAGGAGGCGAGTATCAACTCTTCGCATCAAGTCTCTCTTACTGGTGTCAAAGAACCACTCTTGAGGGAAGGTCAGTATGAAATTCCTTACACGTACTGCAACCATTCATATAAAGTACGAGTAGAAAGCAGAGAGAAAGAGAGAGGAAGAGAAAGAGAGAGAAGCAGGGGAGAGAAAAGAGAAGGAAAGAGAGAGAGAGCTATATTGGATCATGAAATACCTCCAGGACATCTCAGCCAATGGACGAGGAAATTTTTGGTCTTCTGGGCTCCGCCAGAGGACTTGGAAGACATCTCAAAGAAAAGCAATACTCGACATTTACAGCCTCGTAAAAATCGAAACTTTAGCAATAAACTTGCAGCATATTCCGATCACCTTGCTAGGTATATACCAACGAATGGATAGTTTGTAATATAAAGATATAATGTAAGAAATCACTCTACAACACGTGAAAATAAAGAGAAAAATCAGTGGAAAAAATAAAGATATTTGATCCCCCTCGTTTGTATACATTCACATCTTCAAAAATATTTCTCTATGTGGCTGTTTTGCTGAAACCATTAAGCTAATAATAGACCTTATGATATGAATTTAAATTGTTAGTTTTAATGAAAAAAATATTTTGAATGAAAGTCGTAAGGTCATTTTTAAAAAGTGTTAAATATTACGAAAAATCAGACAGACAAGGAAAAAAATCCAAAGGATAAAATTGATTTTTTGATTGGGGTTTAGGGATGCGTAAACAATAAAATCTGCAGAGTAAAGAACGTCTGTACTTTTTTAATATTCAGGATAAGACTATATACACAGGAAAACACGCATGCACGCACAAGCACACACGCAAATAAAAACAAAGACATATGCACGCGCGCGCACACACACACACACACACACACACACACACACACACACACACACACACACACACACACACACACACACACACACACCTGAGCTATGGAAAACGGCAAATGTAGGACCCATTTTTAAGAAAGGAGACAAACGAGATACCAATTGACTCAACTACCCAATGCTAGTCAGGACAGTAATTCCAGACTTAAATCAAAACTCACATCCTACCTATAAACATAGCGAAAATTATAGGGACAGATAATAGTATAAAACACAATAGCATAATTTTAGCTACTAATAATATTATCGGCAATATAGTATTAAATGAAGAGGAAATAATAGACATTAATCACAAATATTCTTTGGGCCACCTGGACAGGGACACAGCAATAGTGCCCGATAGGTAAAATTGGTGAATTAGCAAGAAGTCATTTAAAATTAAGTCATTTCTAAATTTTTCCTTTACACGTTTGTTAATGTAAAACTTATAAATTCTGTATCAAAAGAACCTTAGAAAACTTACCTAGACTTATTATAACAAGCGCAATTTAATTTAGCCTAATCCAACTGTATATGTTTTTGATAAGTTTACAGTACATTAATAATAAACAAATACAAAGAAATATATTTATTTCGTTAGAGTCAGAATGATTTTTTGCGAAATTATTGTATACACAGATTTTCGCTTGCCTTGTTTGGAAAGACTAACTTTGCTATTTAAGTTCAAATCGCAATTTTTACCTATTTGGCACCAATTATATATATATATATATATATATATATATATATATATATATATATGTGTGTGTGTGTGTGTGTGTGTGTGTGTGTGTGTGTGTGTGTGTGTGTGTGTGTGTGTGTGTGTGTGTGTGTGTGTGTGTGTGTGTGTATCAATAGTTAGTATACAAAATACAATATACGAACTTATTATAATATGCTAAGAAGGCACTTCTAATAATGGTGACTGTTTCTTCACAGAAACTTTGTATTACAGTCACTTCCCTGGATGTCCGAGGACACTACAAGTCTTTCCCACCTATTATTAACTGTACTTCTTCAGCCCCAGTCAACTTTGTACCTATGCATGTACATACATTTATGGGTATATATATATATATATATATATATATATATATATATATATATATATATATACACATACATGCATGCATACATTATTGTGTGTACACATACAATAATAATTATTTTCTGCTCCATGAACATTTTGTTTAATTTTGGTCATCTAATTACATGAAAGACGAAAAGAGAAGACTCGGTTGTAAAGTTGCTCAGCAGTAGCACCTTCGGCTCATATTATAATAATCATGGGGAGCGCTAAACCCGTAGGATTACATAGCGTATATGGGGGGATGGAAGGTATTCAAGCTGAATTTAGTGAACTGGAACACAGATCCAATTTCCAAGAACAAGAGCCCCTCACCAGCGTCAAGGAACATCCCTGTTTTGCGTCGACTACTACCATTAACGGCTCATTGGTGGTGATTTTTTTTATTCTTTATTTCTATTTATTTAGATACCTGTTGCTCGTGTTCACCCAGACACGAACAGTTGCCAAAATGTCATGAAAGTGTATTGCATGGGCCAGTAGGTCTGCTGCAGTGTTCCTTCATTCTTATGATAAATGTTGTGGATGTCATCCTGGACGTGGTAGTACATTTGTTTTTAGATACATACCGACGAAGTTAACAGTTGGAAAAATAAACACATATGCAGTATAATGTGATCCTTTATTGACAACGTTTTGCCCACAAAGTGGGCTTTTTCAAGTCACAAACAGATCTGAAAAAGCCCACTGTGTGGGCGAAACGTTGTCAATAAAGGATCACATTATACTGCATATGTGTTTATATTTTCATTGTGTCGGTATTTTATACCATTTACTTCCATCGAAGTTAACAGTTATTGGAATGTAAATACTACTTTGCAAAAAAAAAAAAATGGACGAAAGCAACAAATGTGGCCATTTAATTTGAAAAATATTTGAACTCAAAGATCAATAACTTTTTTTCTTCAGGAAAGCGAGGTTAGGAAAATGCATCCGATCCTGTAAGAAAATATCACATTATCATTGAAGAGGACGAACTGAAAACTTGTAGCATTTTGGTAACATAAAATTCTGGTATGAAATTCAGGGATATATATTTTTTTTTAGCACACTGGCCGTGTCCCACAGAGAAAGGCTGACACGTAAAAGAGGAATCATATTCACCATCATTCATTCAGTCACTATCATTATTATTTTACTGTTATTATAACTATCATTTTTACCCTTAAACTGTCCAAACGTAGTTCTACGTTTTTTCAACATTTGAAAGTATGTAAAAATATTATTTTTTTTTATATTTGAAAACGCGTAAAAAAACTTTGATCTACTTTTTTTTGTTATATTTGAAAATATATATATAAAATGTAGATCTACTTTTGGAGCACTACGAATGTGAACATAGATCTGTTTGGACAATTTAAGGGTTAATATTATTCATTTTACAATCATGAGATAAAATGCATATAAGGTTCTAATACTCTGGAACAAACCTCATCTAAGAAGTCATCAATGCATAAACCCTGAAAAACCATTCATATCTCATTATAGAAACAATTAAAACCTATTGATGTAAACTCACACTCTCGGTAAACAAGAGTGAGCTGCAGTTTACTTTTTTTCTTCCAGACACACAGACATTCCCTGGATGAGTAAACTCACCTCTGTTGTGAAGGAAAGTGAAGCTCTTTGTGTTTGAGAGATCTTACAGTTTTTTTGTTTTTTTTACCCCGCGATATTTTGGGTGTGATAAACTTTGTTGGTATGTGTTGTTATGACAGGTGGAGAAAATGTAGGGGCTGGAGCAGGGTGTGATGGTGGTGGTGGTGGTGGGTGTGATGGTGGTGGTGGGTGTGATGATGGTGGTGGTGAGTGTGATGATGGTGGTGGTGAGTGTGATGATGGTGGTGGTGGGTGTGATGATGGTGGTGGTGGGTGTGATGGTGATGGTGGTGGGTGTGATGATGGTGGTGGTGGGTGTGATGATGGTGGTGGTGGGTGTGATGATGGTGGTGGTGGGTGTGATGATGGTGGTGGTGGGTGTGATGATGGTGGTGGTGGGTGTGATGGTGGTGGTGGGTGTGATGATGGTGGTGGTGAGTGTGATGATGGTGGTGGTGGGTGTGATGATGGTGGTGGTGGGTGTGATGGTGGTGGTGGGTGTGATGATGGTGGTGGTGGGTGTGATGATGGTGTTGGTGGGTGTGATGATGGTGGTGGTGGGTGTGATGGTGGTGGTGGGTGTGATGATGGTGGTGGTGGGTGTGATGGTGGTGGTGGGTGTGATGATGGTGGTGGTGGGTGTGATGGTGGTGGTGGTGGGTGTGATGGTGGTGGTGGTGAGTGTGATGATGGTGGTGGTGGGTGTGATGGTGGTGGTGGTGAGTGTGATGATGGAGGTGGTGGGTGTGATGATGGTGGTGGTGAGTGTGATGATGGTGGTGGTGAGTGTGATGATGGTGGTGGTGGGTGTGATGATGGTGGTGGTGGGTGTGATGATGGTGGTGGTGGGTGTGATGGTGGTGGTGGGTGTGATGGTGGTGGTGGTGAGTGTGATGATGGTGGTAGTGGGTGTGATGATGGTGGTGGTGGGTGTGATGATGGTGGTGGTGGGTGTGATGATGGAGGTGGTGGGTGTGATGATGGTGGTGGTGGGTGTGATGGTGGTGGTGGGTGTGATGATGGTGGTGGTGGGTGTGATGATGGTGGTGGTGGGTGTGATGATGGTGGTGGTGGGTGTGATGGTGGTGGTGGTGGGTGTGATGGTGGTGGTGGTGGGTGTGATGGTGATGGTGGTGGGTGTGATGATGGTGGTGGTGGTGGGTGTGATCATGGTGGTGGTGGTGGGTGTGATCATGGTGGTGGTGGGTGTGATGATGGTGGTGGTGGGTGTGATCATGGTGGTGGTGGGTGTGATGATGGTGGTGGTGGTATGTGTGATGATGGTGGTGGTATGTGTGATGATGGTGGTGGTGGTATGTGTGATGATGGTGGTGGTGGTATGTGTGATGATGGTGGTGGTGGTAGGTGTGATGATGGTGATTGTGGGCGTGATGATGGTGATTGTGGGTGTGATGGTGGTGATGTTGGGTGTGGTGATGGTGGTGGTGGGTGTGATGATGGTGGTGATTGTGGGTGTGATGGTGGTGATGTTAGGTGTGGTGATGGTGGTGGTGGGTGTGATGATGGTGATGGGTGTGATGATGGTGGTGATGGTGATGATGGGTGTGATGGTGGTGGGTGTGATGATGGTGGTGGTGGGTGTGATGATGGTGGTGGTGGGTGTGATGGTGGTGGGTGTGATGGTGGTGGGTGTGATGATGGTGGTGGTGGGTGTGATGATGGTGGTGGTGGGTGTGATGATGGTGGTGGTGGGTGTGATGGTGATGGTGGTGGGTGTGATGATGGTGATGGTGGTGGGTGTGATGATGGTGATGGTGGTGGGTGTGATGATGGTGGTGGTGGTGGGTGTGATGATGGTGGTGGTGGGTGTGATGATGGTGGTGGTGGGTGTGATGGTGATGGTGGTGGGTGTGATGGTGATGGTGGTGGGTGTGATGATGGTGGTGGTGTGATGATGGTGATGGTGGTGGGTGTGATGGTGGTGGTATGTGTGATGATGGTATGTGTGATGATGGTGGTATGTGTGATGATGGTGGTGGTGGTAGGTGTGATGATGGTGATTGTGGGCGTGATGATGGTGGTGATTGTGGGTGTGATGATGGTGGTGGTGGTAGGTGTGATGATGGTGATTGTGGGCGTGATGATGGTGGTGATTGTGGGTGTGATGGTGGTGATGTTGGGTGTGGTGATGGTGGTAGTGGGTGTGATGATGGTGGTGATTGTGGGTGTGATGGTGGTGATGGGTGTGGTGATGGTGGTGGTGGGTGTGATGGTGGTGATGGGTGTGATGATAGTGATGGGTGTGATGGTGGTGATGGTGGTGGTGATGGTGATGATGGGTGTGATGGTGGTGGTGGGTGTGATGGTGGTGGTGGGTGTGAGGGTGGCGGTGGTGGGTGTGGTGGTGCGTGTGATGGTGGTGCGTGTGATGATGGTGATGGTGGGTGTGGTGATGATGGTGGTGGGTGTGGTGATGATGGTGGTGGGTGTGATATGGTGGTGGGTGTGATGGTGGTGGGTGTGGTGGTGGGTGTGATGGTGGTGGGTGTGATGGTGGTGGTGGCGGGTGTGGTGGTGGTGGGTGTGATGGTGGTGGGTGTGATGGTGGGTGTGATGGTGGTGGTGGGTGTGATGGTGGTGGTGGGTGTGATGATGGTGGTGGTGGTGGGTGTGATCATGGAGGTGGTGGGTGTGATGATGGTGGTGAGTGTGATGATGGTGGTGGGTGTGATGATGGTGGTGGTGGGTGTGATGGTGGTGGTATGTGTGATGATGGTATGTGTGATGATGGTGGTATGTGTGATGATGGTGGTGGTGGTAGGTGTGATGATGGTGATTGTGGGCGTGATGGTGGTGATTGTGGGTGTGATGATGGTGGTGGTGGTAGGTGTGATGATGGTGATTGTGGGCGTGATGATGGTGGTGATTGTGGGTGTGATGGTGGTGATGTTGGGTGTGGTGATGGTGGTGGTGGGTGTGATGATGGTGGTGATTGTGGGTGTGATGGTGGTGATGGGTGTGGTGTTGGGGTGGTGGATGTGATGGTGGTGATGGGGTGGAGGAAGTGATGGTGGTGATGGTGATGATGATGGTGGTGATGGTGATGATGGGTGTGATGGTGGTGGTGGGTGTGATGGTGGTGGTGGGTGTGTGGGTGGCGGTGGTGGGTGTGGTGGTGCGTGTGATGGTGGTGCGTGTGATGATGGTGATGGTGGGTGTGGTGATGATGGTGGTGGGTGTGATATGGTGGTGGGTGTGATGGTGGTGGGTGTGGTGGTGGGTGTGATGGTGGTGGGTGTGATGGTGGTGGGTGTGATGGTGGTGGTGGCGGGTGTGGTGGTGGTGGGTGTGATGGTGGTGGGTGTGATGGTGGGTGTGATGGTGGTGGTGGGTGTGATGGTGGTGGTGGGTGTGATGATGGTGGTGGTGGGTGTGATGATGGTGGTGGTGGGTGTGATGATGGTGGTGGGTGTGATGATGGTGGTGGGTGTGATGGTGGTGGTGGGTGTGATGATGGTGGTGTTGGAGGGTGTGATGATGGTGGTGTTGGAGGGTGTGATGGTGGTGGAGGGTGTGATGGTGGTAGTGGGTGTGATGATGGTAGTGGGTGTGATGATGATGGTAGTGGGTGTGATGATGGTAGTGGGTGTGATGATGGTGGTAGTGGGTGTGATGATGGTGGCAGTGGGTGTGATGATGGTGATATTGGGTGTGATTTGTGGTAGTGGTTGGTACGATAGTGATGGTAGTAGTCACAATGGTTTTAGTTGACGTGATAGTAATGGTGTTACGTATCACAATGATTATTGCGGACGTGATAATAATGGTGTTAGGTATCACAATGATGATTGTTGACGTGATAGTGTATGAGGTGAATATGTGATTACCCCGTGTACCTGTGTATATGTGTGTACTCATCTAATTGTGCTTGCAGGTGTGGAGTCATAGCTCCTGGCCCCTTGTATGTGTGTACTTTAGATCTGTATAACCCACTCTACCCCATTTCAAAGACGATACAATGCTGCTGTTAAAAACTTAGTGAACCAAGACTTTGGAGCTACCCGTCACCTTCCTTAAAACAAACCTGATTACCTCCCATTCTCCAGGAACTGTATAACCATCATGTTTTGTCTCGCTTCTGCATAGACATAACTTATTACGTCCCCTAAGTAGCAGAATTTATTTTTTAACCTTTGTATCGTACCTGGGTATGTGTCTTCTGTCTGTGTCCAATGGTACTTGTCCCTCAAGTGTGATTGTGTCGTTTTCCACTTTCTCTCAAAGCCCAGAAATTTTTTATGTCATTATCATATCTCCTCTTGTTTCATTAGCTACAATCAGCAGTCTTGTGCGAGTCACTCAACTCTCTCAATACCATTATTTATGAATTCTGTCTGAAATTCGCGTTTTTTATTTTCGTTTTTACCTTATCTCATATTTACTCATTATTTTGCATTTCACAATTTCCTTATATTAATATTATTGTTAATAATTTATTTATATTTTCATTGTAAGATTAATATTCATGTTATTGTCATACGTTAATAAGTCAATAAAAAAAATTACGTTTCATAACATTTCGTCATATATTTCACAAGATTTCACAATATTACGCACCATTGCGCAAAATCGTACACCTCGGAAATCTTGCAACATGAAACACCTGGAGCCAACATTAGAGGAAATGTTGTTGTTGTTGGCTGTGATATAACTGACGACCTCTGAGTATGATCAGCCCGCAGCAACCAGCGGCAAGAATGTGGAATTAATAATAACTCTCGTGAGAGCAGCTGAATTATGAGACAGGATAAATTATCGTAATCATAAGTAATTACGAAGCTTATCAGGCAGTTTTACGCAGATGAAATAGGGGATTGTAGAAGAAGGGATTTGGAATTTTTTATACGAGAAAGGTGGATTGTCGAGGAGAGAAATTGAGGATTGCTGAAAGGGGGGTTGAAAGACGATCTGATGTAGATTATGACTTATAGACGGGGGGATTAGGGATGCTAGAGACAGTTATTATGGGTTCTGTAAGCGAAAATTGGCATTATGTATACAAGAATAGGTGATTATGCCAGAATACTTTAGGGACGAAGAATGATGAGGTGATAAACACTTACATTTTGAATAAGGAAATAGATCGAATCTCTTATGGGATTGGGAGATAATTCTCCTCACGCGATTCGTTTAGTTTGGAACCTTCAGTAGAGAGACTCGGGAACTAATCGTCACTGAGGACTGACAAAGTATGTAGGTAAAATAAAAGTTTCTTACGAAAATAACATCCATTAGTACTGTGTGTGATAATTTGTAGAAAAAAAATTTCAATGTCTTCATTGTTGTCTCATTTTGTTTCATCTGATTCAATTTGCTCATGCTTTAATGGACTTACCATGAAAGCATGTCAGTTACGTGTTCCTTTCCGTTATTAGAATTACAACAATCTTTGGATAGGCGAGTCCTAATTTAAGCTTTCTCATTCTCTCCCCTTCTCTCCTCCGTAATTTGATTATATATATATATATATATATATATATATATATATACATATATATATATATATATATAAATATATGGAAGTACCACCTCTATAGCTGGAATGGGGACCCTCATCCTCAGAGAAGACAATAAACGTACCTCAGGGAAAACTCAAGGTTCTCCCCGGTGCTGTTTGAATATTTTCTTCTCCTACCACCCCTTATATATTTTATATTCTATGTGAACATTTATTAATAAACAGAATACATTTACAGAAAAAACAAACATGAATACAATGGCACAATTTATTAAAGATCAAGAATTTCCTCCAGCTCCTCCGAGGCTAGATGCGAGCCAAGTATGCAGCAAGCATTTCCCTTCTGGATGGCTACGCTGAGGCTCTGGAACATGAAAGTGGCTGCTCTTGGGCCCCTGGTGGTGTCGATGAGTCTGGAACCCAATTCTTTAAGGAAACGTGTGGCATTTTTCCCCATGATCCCAAGGTCTCTGATCCCATTGGGACAAATTGATACTGTTGGCTTATGTCCCTGTACTTGCTGATCTTGTACTCCTCCCTGTGGTCAGCAGCTCCTCCCTGTCGCCCCAAAATGTGATGGATATAGGTGTCAGCCAGTGTGGACACACAGGTATAGTCCCATCCTAAGAGTTTGCCATTCTTTCAAGGATACATGGTGATCCCGTCGGGGCAGTTTGATGAGTTGTGGGTATTGTTGGCTGCTAGTGATCGGGGCTCCCTCTCGGCTGGGCATCCAGCTGTAGCAAGGGTTATCTTAATGATGTCGTTGACCTCATTGTGTCTTGCATGCCAGCCCTTGGTTTTGGAACAGTTAAGAGCATGTAGACCTTATTGGTCTGCTTGCGCTTCGCCGCAAATACACGTACATTCTGTGTGAATTGGGGCAGCAAGGCGCAGAGCCACCGCGTTCCCATTGCCGATATGGGAGCTATTTGGAAGTCCCCGGAGTGAGGTGCGCTCACAGTCTGTAGACGGGCAATCTCCCTATCTGATGTTGCAGCCCTGAGCATGTTGGCAAGCAGTCGGGCCATCACAGCTTGACTGTTTGTGAGCCAGTGCTGCACTAGGGTTTGGTGATGGAGCAGCAAGAGTCTCCCATTCAGTGATGGCACTGGCATAGCAAGGGTCTTCTATTTCTGCCGAGTCGCTGAGAGTATCAGGAAGAATTTGTCTTATCAACTCGTTTGATGCTATGGAAGAGGATAGGAAAGCTGGTAGAGGAATCTGGGTTGGTAGACAGCAACTGCCAAGGTAGGTACTACCGTCCGGTTGTGGTAGGTTAGTAGATATAACCACCCAGTGAGATACTACCGTCCTTCCAAGTGAGTGTAAAACGAAAGCCTGTAATTATTGAACATGATAGTAGGATTGCTGGTGTCATTTTTCTGTCTCATAAGCATGGAAAATTCCAGGTACGTCATGCTGCTACTACTTACAGTTAGGTCACACTACACATGCATACACAGTCATCTATTTTCTTTGATTTTATCTTAATATTTCTTGTTCTTATTACTTTTTCTTTCATATCAATGGGAAAGTGGAAGAATCTTTCCTCCGTAAGCCATGCGTGTTGTAGAGTATATGGAAAGAAAAAGAAAGGTGAAGAGAGTGGCGAGTGTGTGGAAAAGGAGAGCAAATGATAGAGGGGGACAGGCATTGTCAAGAAATTTTGCTGAGAATAAGAAAAAAAAAATGGAGTGAGATAGGTTAAGAAAGCCTATGAAACGAATGGGTTTGTCATTTAAAGACAGAGTAGAGGAGTTAGTAGATGGGGAGCTGGAGGAATTGGGTAGATGGCGGAAATGTTTTGAGGAACTTTTAAGTGTAGATGAAGAAAGGGAGGCGGTAATTTCATGCACTGACCAGGGAGGTATACCATCTTTTAGGAGTGAAGAAGAGCAGGATGTGAGTGTGGGTGAGGTGTGTGAATCATTACGTAGAATGAAAGGAGTAAAGCAGCTGGAACTGATGGGATCATGACAGAAATATTAAAAGCAAAGGGAGATATAGTGTTGGAGTGGTTCGTATTTTTGTTTATTAAATGTATGAAAGAGGGGGAAGGTGCCTAGAGATTGGCAGAGAGCGTGTATAATTCATTTATATAAAGGGAAAGGGGACAAAAGAGACTGTAAAAATTATAGGGGAATAAGTTTACTGAGTATACCAGGTAAAGTGTATGGCAGGGTTATTACTGAAAGAATTAGAGGTAAGATCGAGAGCAGGATTACAGATGAGCAAGGAGGCTTTAGAGTGGGTAGCGAATGTGTAGATCAGGTGTTTACATTGAAGCATATATGTGAACAGTATTTAGATAAAGGTAGGGAAGTTTTCATTGCTTTCATGGATTTAGGAAAAGCTTATGATATAGTGGGTAGGGGAGCAATGTGGCAGATATTGCAAGTCTATGGAATAAGTAATAAGTTAGTAAATGGTGTAAAGAGTTTTTATGGGGATAGTGAGGCTCAGATTAGGGTGTGTAGGAGAGATTGAGATTACTTCCCGGTAAAAGTAGGTCTTACACAGGGATGTGTAATGTCACCATGACTGTTTAACACATTTATAGATGGGGGTTGCAAAAGAAGTAAATGCTAGGGTGTTGGGGTGGGATTAAATTATGGGGAATCAAATACAAAATGGGAGTGGACACGGTTACTTTTTGCTGATGATACTGTGCTTTTGGGGGATTCTAAAGAAAAGTAGCGAAGGTTAGTGGATGAGTTTGGGACTGTGTGTACAGGTAGAAAGTTGAAAGTGAACATAGATATGAGTAAGATGATGAGAGTATCAAACCATTTAGATAAAAAAAATGAATATCACATTGGAGGGAGTATGGAAGAAGTGAATATTCTCAGATATTTGGAAGTTGACTTGTCAGCAGATGGGTTTATGAAGAATGAAGTTAATCATAGGATTGATGACGAAAAAAAGATTAGTTGTGCGTTAAGGTATTGTTGTGATAGAAACACAGGCCTTATCTCTAGGCTTTATTGAACATAGAATCTTCATAGTACTTCTGCAACAACAAAATATAATGACTAGTACATCTAATAATGGCTTCTACAGGGATGGTGATGTCTTGCATATGTCAAGAGAAAAGTTATAACTACAGGCCACATATTTAAACTCACCATGTAATCTGCATCGCTGATAAATGGATAAAGTAGGAGAGAATCACACACCATGTGTTGGTGCCCATGACACACACCAAACTGTTGTTGTTGTTAAGGGCCCCTAGAGGTGGTGCAGTATTATCCTGCTGCTGCTCCCCACAGGACCAGTATCACTACAGGTATCTGTGGAGAGAAGACGTTATCCATGGAGGCAAGGAAGGGAATGTACTCTTATATGGGTGTGAAGCATGAGTTATAAATGCTGCAGCGAGGAGGCGGCTGGAGCCAGTGGAGATGTCCTGTCTAAGGGCAATTTGTGATGCAAATATTATGCAGAGAATTCGTAGTGTGGAAATTAGGTGTGGAGTTACTAAAAGTATTGGACAGTGGTCTGAGGAGGGGCTGTTAGGGTGGTTTGGTCATTTAGAGAGTATGGTACAAAGTAGACTGACTTGGAGAGCGTATAAATTTGTTGGCGAAGGAAGGAGAGGTAGGGGTCGTCCCCGAAAAGGTTGGAGGGAGGGGGTTTTGTGGGCGAGGGGCTTGGACTTCCAGCAAGCGTGCATGAACGTGTTAGATTGGAGTAAATGGAAACGAATGGGTTTTGGGACCTGAATAGCTCTTTGAGTGTGAGCTGGGTAATATTTTGTGAAGGAATTCAGGAAAATCGGTTAGCCGGAGTCGTCCTGGAAATGGGAAGTACAATGCTTGCACTTTAAACGAGGTATTTAGGACAGTGGCAGTTTGGAGGGACGTCTAAACTGTTGTACCTGAGCGCCTCTGCAAAAACAGTGATTATGTATGAATGATGGTTATAGTGTTGAATGATGACTTTTTTTATTTTTAGGGTTTTCTTTCTTTTTGGGTCACCCTGCCTTGGTGGGAAACGGCCGACGTGTCAAAAAAAAATATATATTGCCTGCGGTTTAAGGTGAGGTGGAGATATACTGCAGTTTTTAAACTGTACTGTAGGCAAGTCTCTGGCGAGACACTGATGGAATGATGATGAAACTGTTTCTTTATCTCGGGTCACATTGCCTCAGTGGGAAATGACTGATGTATTAATAAAAAAAATATATAATATATTCATCTCTTTCTCTCGCACTCATTCCATCCGCAGAAAACTCACTTTTTCATTGAAGTTCTAACACCACCACGACACTCACCGTTCAGCGGCATCAGTGGAAGGGCTGGCACACAATTAACCTTCTACCGAGATCAAAGAATCGTTTCATCTCAAAACTAATAGATGTTTATCACATTCGGTTCCATAATCCCTAATCCTGGCTACCTCAGTCTTCCAACTTCTCACTCACCACTCCCATGATTCTATTTCATACAAATCTCCATCCTCCCTTCCATTACTCCATCCTCCTGATTCCCAATTTTACCTACACAGTCAGCAATTCTTTTCTTGACAATCAATAAATTCGTCTGCACAACTTCTAAAATTTCTTCATCATTCTACTAACAATCAGCAAATCCTCTGTTCCACAATCCTAGCGACATTTCATGCATAATTTCTAATCCTTTCCGCTTCGCTTCCTTACTCCATCTGCATAAAAGGACTTGTTAATCTTCATAATTACTCAAAATTTATGATAATTTATCTCGTCCCATAATTCAGCTTCTCTCGTGGGAGATGTTATTAATTCTTGCCGCTGGTTGCTGAGAGGTTATCACTCTTGGAAGCAGCAAATTATATCACAGCAAACAAAATATTTTCAGTGTTGACTCAGATGTTGCATCTGCATGTTGTTAGATGTTGCGCATTGTGAGATGTTGTAAGATGTTACATGTGGGACTTCGAAGAATGTTGTGACAAGTGTCTTGGGAGATGTTGTGCAATGTTGTGAAATGTAAGATGCTGCGAGATAAGAGATGTTGAAACGTGAGTTGCAAGATTGCGTGAGGTTGAGTTACACTGCGAAAGCTTGCGTGATATTGCGTTATATTTGTGAGACCTTTGGTGATGTTCCGTTATACTGTGGGATCTTGCGTGATGTTGCGACAGTGAGAGACGGCGAAATTTTATGAGATGTGGCAAGATTCTGAGAGATATTGGCAGAATCTGAGAGATTTTGCGAGATGCTGCGTGACGTACCATCAACTAAAAGTACTGCGTTGGACTTGGAAACCCAAACAATGAGAAAAATAATATGAAAGCAAATAATGCTATGAGTCACAAAATCGTAATAACACGATTGCAAATAATCCACGGTACTGGTGGGGTTAGAACTCATGGTAAGTGAGTCGTAAAATTCCAGGCCAATGCGTAAGGTATATTTATATACCATAGGAAGGTTGACATGGGCCCCACAGATGTAAAAATTTGCATGGATACTGAAACATGTGATCTAAACTCACGAAATCTTAATGACACGATTGCAAACAAATGACAGAACAGGTGGGGTTTGGAACACAGTGTTAGCTCACCGGTCCGCGAGTTTTAGGATTCACTTGTCATGGGTTAAAGCTTAACTTACTCTTAAATTTTATTGCAGGTTAAATGATGAAGATAAGGGTACACACACCTGAGAGAGAAAGAGAGGAGAGGATGAACCAGCAAGACTGAACCTCATATTCACATTGAGTATTTCAGACATTGAGGACGTTACATATGAAAAGCCCCTCGGAGTTAGTGATGATGTGGTCCTGAGAGTCGAATACATAGGGAAGAAGGAAGAGTAGGACGGGAGAAGCCAAACTATAAAAGAGGGGACTACACAGGCATGAGGATTTTCCTGAATGAGGTTCATTGGGAAAGAACTGGCGGGGAAATCAATAAATGAAATGATGGAATATGTGACAAAAAATGCAAGAAGTTGGAGGAGAGGTTCGTACCCAAGGGCAACAAAAACAATGGGAAGGTCAAAACGAGCCCTTGGTTCTCCCAAAGATGTAGAGAAGCCAAGACTAATTGCGCTAGAGGATGAAAAAAAATATATAAGACAGAGACCCAGGAAAATAGAGAGATTAGCCATAGAGCTAGAAATGAATATGCACTGATTAGGAGAGAGGCACAGCGACAATACGAGAATGACATAGCATCAAAAGTCAAATCTGATCCGAAGCTGTTGTACAGACACATCAAAAGGAAAACAACAGTCAGGGAACAGGTAATCAGGGTGAGAAAGGAAGGAGGAGAGAGCACAAGAAATGACCACGACCCATGTGATGAGCTCAACACGAAATTTAAAGAAGTATTTTCAAAGGAGACAGAAAGGACTCCAGAAAGCCGGAATGGTGGGGTACACCAACAAGTGCTAACACGATAAACACAAGGAGGAGGTGAAGAAGCTGCTAAATAAGCTAGATACCTCAAAGGCGGTGGGACCCGACAATCTCTCTCCATGGGTCCTGAGAGAGCGCGCAGAGGCACTGTGTGTACCGCTAACACTCTTTAATACATCCATTGAAAGAGTGCAACTACCTGAGGTGTGGAACTCAAAGCAACAAAATAACTGCTGCAGCATATGGTCACTTTGCAAACCTTAGAATAACGTTTCAACACCTTAGTAAAGAATCATTCAAAACTCTGTACACGATGTACGTCAGGCTCATATTGTAATATGCAGAACTAGTATGAAACCCACACCTTGTCAAGCATGTCAAGAAATTAGAAAAAGTGTAAAGGTTTGCAACAAGCCTAGTCCCCGAGCTAAGAGGTATGTCCTAGAAGGAGAGGTTAAGGGAAATCGACCTGATTACAGTGGAGGACAGAAGGGACAGGGGAGGACATGGTAATGACGTATAAAATACTGAGAGGAATTGAGAAAGTGGATAGGGGCAGGATGTTCCAGAGATGGGACACAAAAACAAGGGGTCGCAACTGGAAGTTGAAAAATCAGATGAGTCACAGAGATGTTAGGAAGTATTTCTTATTTCTTCAGCCACAGAGTTGTCAGGAAGTGGAACAAGCTAGAGAGTGATGTAGTGGAGGCAGGTACCATACATAGCTTTAAAAAGAAGTATGATAAAGCTCATGGAGCAGGGAGAGAGTGAATTAGCATCGACCAGTGAAGAGGCGGATCCAGGAGATGTGAATTGACCCCTGCAACCACATATAGGTGAGTACACACACACACACACACACACACACACACACGCACACACACACACAAAGGCTACCTCTAACATGTACATTGTCATCCTTTCATAGCTGCAGCAACAGCAGCACATCCTATTTCATTTTTACTTTTACTAAACCTTCGCTTGACGGCTTTTTGTCACATATCCGGCTGGCAGTGGCTATAACTCTCACAGCAACCAACGTGCTCTATCCGGCAATTCTCTCTTATCCACTTTTATCTTCATAGTTAGGTAAAGGGACACAAGTGCAACTAATGTGACATTTTACTGTAGCAACGTTTCGCGCTCCAGGAGCTTTGTCAAAGCCTCTGGAGAGCGAAACGTTGCCACAATAAAATATCGCATTAGTCTCACTTGTGTTCTTTTACCTAACATATTATCGGTAAATTTTATCAATATTATGAGGAGTTAAACAAATGTTCAACATCTAGGTATCGTTATTTGTAGAATTTTCGCCATCTAGCGGC
Source organism: Cherax quadricarinatus (assembly GCF_038502225.1). Classification (NCBI taxonomy): domain Eukaryota; kingdom Metazoa; phylum Arthropoda; class Malacostraca; order Decapoda; family Parastacidae; genus Cherax; species Cherax quadricarinatus. Next base: position 11,142,895 of record NC_091360.1, read on the forward strand.
TTTATCAGTACAATACACGGACATAATGTGAATACATACAGAAGATGAGGTAATCAGTCCCTCAGCCTCGGTATTGTATACCAATATTATTACAAGCCTCATACACATCTCTGATCCACTTTGAGCATTTTTATTCATACTCTAAATTATGCTGAGGTATGATTTCATAGAGTATTGTATAACTTTTATGCGTTACCAGGGGCGGATGTGCTTTGAAACTAATGAAGCTTACGCTTCAGGGCTCCTAACCCCGAAGGGGCCCAAGAAGCCACTTCAGTCTATATTGCTTAAAAATTTTGGGCCTACTGTATGAGGAGTTGCGAAGGGGCCCCCATAACAGTTCATCTTTCAGGGTCCCAAAATGTAGGTCCTCCACAGGGGTTTGGTACCGGGAATTTCATGTAAAATTGAGCTGGATAACTGATAGGCTTTTCTTAAGAGTTGTTTTGAGAATGTGAGTTTATCAGTGGAACTTGTAAGTGGCAAGAAGATCGTACGTTGGAACCAGTGCCATTTATTCTCGTTCATAGATGCCTTACACACACACACACACACACACACACACACACACACACACACACACACACACACACACACACACACACAGGACGAGCTTCTATCGAAAAGAGGTACAGTACATCAGTGAAGATAACCAGTGGTACAGTACATAAGTTATAACAAGTGGTACAGTACATAAGTAATAATCAGTAGTACAGTACATAAGTGATAACCAGTCGTACAGTACATAAGTGATAACCAGTAAAACAGTACATTAGTGACGATAACCAGAGGTACAGTACATCAGTAATAACCTGTACTACATTACATTCAGGATGCCAACTAGAGAAAATAAAACAGCTACTGGCAAAATTTTGTGCATTTTATTCCAAAGATGTAATGTGTCCTCTGTGTATCACCCAATAAAGCTGTATTCCTGCATTTATCAAATATTTGTCTGCCTCAGCCTGCCATCCTTCCACACACACACACACACACACACACACACACACACACACACACACACACACACACACACACACGCACACACACACACACCAGGGTTGTAGTAGTAAGCAGCTCAGTGTCAGTGTTGCTTACAGGGTGTGTGTGTGTGTGTGTGTGTGTGTGTGTGTGTGTGTGTGTGTGTGTGTAAACTCACTGATTGTGTCTCACCAAGGCAGGATGATCCAGGAAGAAAACACATTTATTATCTTTGTCTTCTTGGTTATTAATTACAGGAGAAGGGGCAAGTCCCTTGTCACGAGCATTTTAGCCTATTTTTATAACAAGCTGACTTACAAGGTAAGTCCTGCGAGGGGAAGCAGGAGGTAGAACTTGAAATGCCTCTGATATATTCACTCTTCTCATTAAGCCCACTCATATTACATTATGGATCTTAAGTTCAAAACAAAACGAGTTGTGGAATATACTTCTATTGGGACGGCGTTTTTGTGTGTGTGGAACTTTATCAAGAAGTGACTTAAGGAACTTTATCAAGAGGTGGCGTAAGGAACTTTATCAAGAGGTGACGTAAGGAACTTTATCAAGAGGTAACTTAAAGCTGTCACATAAAAACTTCGTAATCACAAAAAGCTGCTCCTGTAACGTGTATCTCTTCATCATTGTTCTTTGTTCACAACTAAACCACATTATAAAGTGGAAACTGTCATGAATAAGTTAGTTTCGAATTGTTTCAGTCAAGGTCTTACGATTATTTTTATTCTGATTTGTATTGCTCTTTATTGTTCGGGATGTTAATGATATAGGAAAACCAGGATGGAAGGCATAAAAATTTAAGTGAGAGTCGGAGACTTATTTTATTGATAATACTAATTATTATTATTATTATTATTATTATTATTATTATTATTATTATAAGTAGTAGTAGTAGTAGTAGTAGTAGTAGTAACAGTAGTAGAAGTAGTATTTTCATTATAATAATGATGACTATAATATTATAATAATAATTAAAATACTGCTGCTTCTAATACTATTGCTACCACTAATATTGATAATTATAATAATAATTAGTGTTAGAAATTAAATAGTCTCCGACCCTCACTTCTTAAATGTTACTTTGACAAATACTGTTGCCTTTGAGGGAAGGAAGGGTGAGAAATAATTAGACTCGAGACACTCATATACACTGAGACAAAGGTGCTTCTCTTAGCAATATATCTTAGAAGGAAAAAATAACAGTAAACGCGTATACTCTCCTCTTTTTCCCTCTTTATCTTTACACTAATTAAACTTAAGAATTTAATCTACGTTTAGTGTAAATATAGACTTTTTAACAAAGGTCTTTAGGGCACACAGATGTTTTAGGCACGTAAAAGCACTTTATGATGACTTAAACTAAGATAACCAAATAAAACCTAAGAACCGGTTTACTGATCAAAAGAGACGAATTTATTAACTTTTTTCACTGGGTATTTGAGGAGGTAGATCATGGTAATGATTATGATAGTGTATATGACTTTTGACAGGGTTCCATATCAGAGACTAGTGAGGAAAATTAAGGCACATGGAATAGGAGAAATTTTTTCCTGGATAGAGGCATGGTTGACAAATAGGCAGCAGAGAGTTTGCATAAAAGGGAAGAAATCAGAGTGGGGAAGTGTCACGAGCGGTGGCCCACAGGGGTCAGTGTTGGGCCCCCTGTTATTCACTATCTACATAAACGACATAGATGAGGGCATAAAGAGCGACATAAGCAAGTTTGCCGATGACACCAAAATAGGCCGTCGAATTCATTCTGACGAGGACATTAGAGTACTCCAGGATGATTTGAATAGACTGATGCAGTGGTCGGAGAAGTGGCAGATATAGTTTAATATAGACAAATGCAAAGTTCTAAATGTTGGACTGTAAAATAACTATGCCACATATAAACTAAATAATGTAGATCTTAATATTACGGATTGCGAAAAAGATTTAGAAGTTCTGGTTAGCAGTAATCTGAAACCAAGACAACAGTGCATAAGTGTTCGAAATAAAGCTAACAGAATTCTTGGCTTCATATCAAGAAGTATAAATAATAAGAGTCCTCAGGTTGTTCTTCAACATTATATATATCCTTGGTTAGGCCTCATTTAGATTATGCTGCACAGTTTTGGTCACCGTATTACAGAATGGATATAAATGCTCTGGAAAACGTACAGAGGAGGATGACAAAGTTGATCCCATGTTTCAGAAATCTTCTCTATGAGGATAGACCCTGAATCTGCACTCTAGAAAGGCGTAGAATTAGGGGGGATATGATTGAGGTGTATAAATGGAAGACAGGAATAAATAAAGGGGATGTAAACAGTGGGCTGAAAATATCTAGCCTAAACAGGACTCGCAGCAATGGTTTTAAGTTGGAAAAATTCAGATTCAGGAAGGATATAGGAAAGCACTGGTTTGTTAATAGAGTTGTGGATGAGTGGAACAAACTCCCAGGTACAGTTATAGAGGCTAAACGTTGCGTAATTTTAAAAATAGGTTGGATAAATACATGAGTGGGTGTGGGTGGGTGTGAGTTGGACCTGACTAGCTTGTGCTACTAGATCAGTTGCCGTGTTCATTCCTTAAATGAATGTGACCTGACTTGACTAGGTTGGGGCATTGGCTTAAGCCAGTAGGAGATTTGGACCTGCCTTGCAAGGGCCTACTGGCCCTTGCAAGGCAGTAAATAATTCGATTAATATAATTGACGCTTGATAACTTACACAGGTTGATATCAAGAGATTGTTTACACTGAGCAAATACATATCAACACTGGAAGTTTAAAGCTGACCAAAGATTGCATTTTTCAGTTATTGCAGAGTCAAATATAACGCTCTCTCCAGCTTATACGATGTATCAGCCATTGAAGATTGATACTGTTCAGAAATTGTTATTTTATTTTATTCCAAATTGAGCGCCAAACCCGTAGGAGGGGGTTGGCTTAACGCCTGTGGAATGGGAGACATTCTACAGTCACTGTTACGTGGGGAAACAGTTTGTTTAATAAAACCGACAAGTTCTGAAATTTACACAGCTCAGAGTGTCAACTTACGTCTTCGTAAAGCGGCAGTAGAAAAAAAACATGTTTGAGGCCAATCAGAAAAGGCATTCTACAGTAATTGATTCCAACGATTCAAAGTTTTTCTCAACTATTTGAGAAAGCATTTGAAATTTACACCGACTCACAGTAAACTTATGGGGTATCATCTGCCTTGAATACAGAGTCAATATTATTTTCAAGCCGATCTGACAAAGCATTCTTTAATTATGGAATGAAAAATATCATTAATTATTCTATAAAACTGACAAATTAGGATTTATGCCATCCAACAGCGGTGCGAGCATTGTGTTCAGGAATCTACACAAGTAGTGAAAATTTTAAATCGATCGGCTGAGTCATTCTCCAGCTATGACACGGATTTCAACGATTCCAATTTTTTTTTTTTACCCTAAGATGCGTCAACCATTAAATACAGAAACCGTTCATTAGAGGTAAATTGAAAAATGTTTTAACGTGTTTTAACGGGAATAAAAACTTCACGCTATTTTACGCATAAAATGGTTAGGTCTGCAACCTAACTGAATTTCACTCTCCACCGTCGTTGAATTTTAGGCACCATTTTTCAACGTTTGAATACACAAATAACCAACACATAGGAAAGTGAAGCTTGCGATGACGATTCGGTCCGACTTGACTTTGTAAATTGTCCAGATCGGACCGAAACATCATCGTAAGCTCCTTTCTCCTATGTGAGGATTATTCAGGTGTTGTTCCAGTCACGGTATTGTGCCTCTTTGTTCTTTATGGACCTTTGAAGTTACGTCACCGAGGATTTTGAACTGCTTCAATATTTAATAGTTAATGCAACTTACTGCCTGGAGAGTAATTTCTAAGTTTCGCTTGAGTGCAGGCAAATTTGCCAATAGAATGAAATATTTAAAAAGAACTTGGAATAAAGGAGGAGAAATTTAGAAAGTTTATATTTGAAAGTACAACAGTATATCTGAACTACGAAAGGAGGTATTGGTCAGAGAAATAGCAAATATCGAAATGAAGCTTAAGGAATCTTACAGGAGACAAGAATCTCATGAAGAACATAAAGCCGTTAATGAAATTGAAAGAAACCAGAAATACTTCTTTCATGCCAAATCTAATGCGAAAACAACATCCATTATTGGACCGCTGCTTGGACGAGATGGCACCTACACAGATGACAGCAAAGAAATGAGTGACATACTAAAGTCCCAATACAACTCAGTGTTCAGTGAGCCGTTAACCAGACTCAGGGTCGACAATCTTAATTATTTTTTTATGACTGAGACTCATAATTTGGTCACTTGAAAATTCTCTGATATTAACCTAACACCACAAGATTTCGAAAAGGCAATTAATGGCATGCCCCTGCAGTCTGCCCATGGACCGGACTCGTGGATCTCGGTGTTCATCAAGAACTGCAAGAAGCCCCTGTCACGTGCCTTCAGCATTCTGTGGGGGAGGGAGCATGGACACAGGAGTCATCCCATAGTCACTAAAACCAACAGACGTAGCCCCACTCCACAAACGTGGCAGTAAAGCAATTGCAAAGAACTACAGACCGATAGTGCTAACATCCCTTATCATAAAAATTTTTGAAAGGGTTCTAAGAAGACAGCGAACTACCTAGATACCCATCAATTACACAACCCAAGGCGACACGGGATTAGAGCAGGTCGCTTCTGTCTGTCCCAGCTACTGGACCACTATGACAAGGTCCTGAACGCTTTAGAGGATAAACAAAATGTAGATGTAGTATACACAGACTTCCTAACAAACAGAACACAAAATGTAATAGTAAACAGAGTAAAATCTGAGGCGGCTACAGTGAAAAGCTTTGTTCCACGAGTACTCGATCCCATCCTGTTCCTCATCCACATATCTGACAGAGATATAATTCATAACTCCTTTGCGGATGACACTCAAATTGCCATGACAGTGTCCTCCACTGAAGACACTGCAAGACGCCAAGCGGACATCAACCAAATCTTTAAATGGGCTGCAGAAAACAATATAAAGTTCAATGAAGAGAAATTTCTACTCAGATATGGAAAACTTGAGGAAATTAAAACTTTATTTGAGTATAAAACAAATTCTAACTACACAATAGAGCGAAAAGCTACTGTGAAAGATCTGGGAGTGATAATGTCGTAGGTCTCACCTTCAAAGACCACAACAATGTATCTACCTCATCTGCTGGAAAAATGAGAGGATGGATAATAAGAACCTTCAAAACTAGGGACACCAAGCCCCTGATGATTCTCTTCAAATTGCTTGTTCTCTCTATGCTGGAATACTTCTGTACACTAACTGCCCCGTTCAAGGCAGGCGAAACTGCAGGCGAAATTGCTGGAGAATGTACAAAGAACTTTCACGGCACGCATAAGTACGAGAAAGCACCTCTATTACTCGGAACGGTTAAGTCCTTTGATTTGTATTCCCTTGAATGCAAGCGAGAAAGATACATGTTAATATACATTTGGAAAATCCTAGAGGGATTAGTACCAAACTTGCACACGAAAATCACTCCTTACGAAAGCAGAAGACTCGGCAGGAGGTGCAACATTCCCTCAATGAGAAGCAGGGGCGCCACGAGTGCATCAAGAGACAACACAATAAGTGTCAGGGGCACAAGACTGTTCAACTGCCTCCCAGCATACATAAGGGGAATTATCAATAGACCCCTGACTGTCTTCAAGAAGGCACTGGACAGGCACCTAAAGTCAGTAGTTGATTAGCCGGGCTGTGGTTCGTACTTCAGTTTACGTGCGGCCAGCAGTAGCAGCCTGGTTGATCAGACCTTGATCCACCACGAGATCTGGTCTTAGATCAGGCCGCGGGGTCGTTGACCCCCTGAAACCCCCTCCAGGTAAACTCCAGATGATATAATCGGTCTTATAAGGAAGTTATCCTTATGAACTTCAGGTAAACCCTATAACACTGATTATGTCAGCTATTAGTACTTTCAATTTTAAAGTTTCTATATTTCTTCTTCCTATTTTAACACCGGTACAACTAATGAATATACAAAGATTCATTTACATCTGTTTAAGAAATTTGCGATTTAAGTTTTGATAAATGTGTACCAACTTTAATAGAGACGATATATATAATATATATATATATATATATATATATATATATATATATATATATATATATATATATATATATATATATATAATATAGGGAGTTACCACCTCTAGAACTGTTATAGGGACCCTCATCCTCAGAGAAAAGAATAAACTTGCTTCAGGGAAAACTCAAGGTTCTCCCTGAAACTGTTTGAGAATTTTCTCCTACCACCCCCTATATTTTATATATATTTTATTTAAAGACAAAATACATTGACAAAACATTCACAAAAATACGATAGAAAGTAAAACAACATAGGGAGCTCAGAGCTGCATCTCGAATACTTCGTCCAGCTCCCCGGCGGTGGGCCGCGTGCCCAGAATGCTGCAGGCATTTCCTCTCTGGATTGCAACACTGAGTCTCTGAAAGAGGAAGCTGGTCGCCCTGTGGTCCTTGGTTTCTATGATGAGCTTTTCACCCAGCTCTATTAGGAACTTTAGAGCACACTTGCCCCATGCTCCAAGGGTCTCCGACCCTATTGGGATGAAGTTATGGCAAGGGGGAAGGTCTTCATATTTGCGGATCTTCTGGGTCTCCCTGTGGCTAGCAGCTCCACCCCCTTCCACTACAGAGTATGGCAAGTAGGTGTCTGCCAATGTGGCGGCACATGTGTAGTCCCAGGCAATCTGCTTTCCATCCTTCCAAGGTAGCATAGTGGCTCCATCAGGACGCTTTTGACTTCCGTCAGACCTCTGCACTTGGGGTTCCCGTTGAGCTGGGCAACGGGCTGTGGCGAGGCTTCTCTTTATGATGTCATTGACCTCCTCATGCCTGGCATACTTCCCTTCTGCTGTGTGACACACGAGACCATGAAGTCCGAATTGATCAGCTGTCGCCCTGCCGCAAACACACCTATGTTCGGTGAGGATGGGGGCGGCTAGGCGAAGAGCAACACCAATCCGAATGGCCTGTGGGTCTAGTCGAGTGCCCAAGGAGGAATTTGGAACAGCTAACAGGAAGTCTCCTGAGTGTGGTGCCTTCACTGCCAGGAGACGAGCTTTGTCCTTTCCTGAGGCGTTGGAGAGCATTGTGTTGGCGATTTTTTTCATGATCGGTTTGTCCCAGTGGGACTGTTTGTGTTCTTTGGGAGTAGCTGGTCTACTGGAGGAATCTGTAAGGGTGTCCCACCGAATCGCTGCTTCAGTAAACCTGGGGTCTTGAGCTCCTACCACATCTCTCAAGCGTTCGGGAACAATCTTCTTGGCTAATGCACTGGAAGCCAAACACGAAGACAGAAAAGCAGGTAAAGCAACATGCGTTGCTTTGCTAACATTTTAGTAGACAACAGCTTCATAAAAAGTTATCACTAGCAGCAATAGATTATTATTATGTATTTAATGGGAAGACTTATAGACAGAGGGATGTAATTACAATGGGAGAATTCTTCGGGACCAATTCTGGCCAGTGCTTTTCTTGCTCATTATGAGGTCGAGTGATTGAACAAGTGTCCAGCTGAATTTAAACCATTGTTATATCGACGTTATGTTGACGATTCTTTTCTTATATTTATATCAGGGGACCATGAACCATTGTTCTTACCATAGCTAAATTCAAAGCGCTCTCCTAATTTAATTTTTATCTGAAGTAGAGACAAGCGGAATATTACTTTTTCTTGACATTCATGTGAATCATTGTGATAATAGTTTTGCCACTTCAGTGTATCGTAAACCAGCATTTACTGGCTTAGCTGCAAAATTCTCTTCGTCAGAATCTATGCAGTATTAACGAAATTTGATTTTCACATTCACTTTTAGAGCTTTTCATATATGTTTACAGTATTTTAGTCTTGATTCTGAATTTGAATTTATACGACAAAACCTTTCCTTGAACAATTTTGAACTAATCTTTCATAAATTCTTATATAGGTAAACAGCAGCCTAGATCATTTCATCTCCCAGAACCAATAATTGCTGTTAAAAGAGCAGTTCTTTATTTCAAAGAACTTTCATAAACAAAAGTAGATCTTGTGATTAAAAAAAAGCGCTAACAAAGCTGTTAAAATTTTTTATCCTTAGGTGAAATTTAGAAATATATTTAAACTGTGTAGGCGAAACGTTTCGGAATAAAGTTGCCTAACTGTTGTCCATGTGTCTTATCTACCAACCTGTCGGTATTGTATACCATTTTGATATTCACTCTGTGAGACACTGCAACACAATGGTATCTTGGTACAGAAGAGAGAACACCTTGGACATTTTTTTCAATTCAGAATTGTTGGATCTGAGACGGACGTGACCTCACAGTGACTACATTCCCTCTATTACTACTCTGCACCTCTCCTTCCGACAGTATATAAGTCTCCACACTGTCGCTTGTTTCTACAGACTGTTTGAGACTATGGAACAGAACTCTTCTCCAGGCTGAGGGACTGACAACCTCAATTCTACGACTTTAAGGGTGATGGACTGATTACATCGTCTTCACATCTCTACTGCTCCTGCCTACTTTCTGTACTCGACTGAAGACGCCTACTGTGTAGGCGAAACGTTTTGGAATAAAGTTGCCTAACTGTTGCCCATGTGTCTTGCATACCAACCTGTCGGTATTGTATACCATTTTGATATTCAAAGCTAATACACTTCATAACGTCTCTTAAAGTTTAAAAAAGTTATGCCTGTTCAATTACATTCCTCTGTAGCTTACAATATATTTGCAATAGTTGTAATATTATATTAGTAAAACTGTATACACAGTCCTGGTCACCAGCCCAGTGACGCCCACCGCATTATTATTAGAATCAAGGGGGAAGCGCTAAACCCGGAGGATTATACAGCGCCTGGGGGGGATGTGGAAGGCATTCAGGCTTAATTCGGGGAACTGGAGCACAGATCCAATTCCCTAAATCAAGAGCCCCTCACCAACATCAAGGAACCTTCCTTGAGGGGAACGCCCACCGCAGCATGACTGCTGGTTTTCCTAAGTTGGATTCAGTGATCTTTGTGAAATGATAGGTTAAATACAGTTAGGTAAGCGAGCTACATAATTGATTGGAAAAAAATAATAATAATCTTTATTTGTGCAACTACATGTATTAGGTATACAGGCCTAGCTGACATCAATGACACAGTGTTATATATAGAGCTCCTTGTTATGCAGAGCATTTCTGGCAAATTAGGTCATTTTTGTCCCCATGATGCGACCCATACCAGTCGACTAACACCCAGGTACCCATTAATTTTACATTAAATATCCCTTGGTTTTATTCAGTGTTGTGGGAACTGGTTACTTACAGCCTTTAATTATTTCGTTCTGTATCTGTGTTACTTTTTGACGACGATCTTGGTGTCCCTAATCAAAACGTAGGCGCTTTTTTTGTGACTTATTCACGTTGGAATGTTACTCATGATTGCGTACGTATCATGTGACATTTCCATTACACGATTATTGGTGGAACGCTCACACGTTACTGCAATTGTTTTGATGTTCCTACCACCTACACTTGTCTTGTAAGCAACCCCCGGTGCAGCTTGAGTGTTTGATGTAGTGGTGGCATTGTTAGCTGTCCTGGTTGGACGGTCGAACTATCAGCCTCACCCAGTTCTCTGAAATTACACAAATAACCCTCACATAGGAGGAGCTGATGATGACGTTTCGGTCCAACCGAGCCAAAACGTCGTAATCAACTTCTATTTCCTATGTGCGGGTTATTTGTATATTGTTCCAGACACGGTATTGTGCCTTTGTGTGTTTCCTTGAGAGTATTACGAATTTGTGCTAATATTCTCTGTAAATGTGACCTTGGGAAACGTCAGTTTAGTGAAAATTTATTGCATATATAAACATACACTCTGAAGAAAAGAATGTAAATTCCTCGTGCTCTTGAATTACAAGTCTACATAAAATCCAACTACAAATCCGACCTGATACCATTACTCGCACCACAATAACAAAAGTCAACACAAAATCCTCTTTTTATCCACTACGACACATAATACACAGAATTCCTTGAGCAAGAATGTCAGTAGGTGTCACAGCCATTAACGAACCTCGAGTTTTCCCGACATTTCATTAAGGGATGCAGAGAGAGGCGACACCTGTGTCGCCAGGTAATATCAGGTAAGCAAATGAGAGACGTTGTTGGCAGCTGCGTCGACACAATATACACGCAGATGAGGTCATTACCACACATGAATATGAAGCAAAAGATTTACTAAAGCACGTAAAATCCCGCGAGGTCACAGTGCAACCCATTCTCACACGATGAGAGGTAAGCGTGCAGATATGAACGCTTACTCCTGCTCACCTGCCGTGTAGTCACAGCTATATATATATATATATATATATATATATATATATATATATATATATATATATATATATATATATATATATATATATATATATATATATATATATATATATATATTATCACACTGGCCGATTCCCACCAAGGCAGGGTGGCCCGAAAAAGAAAAACTTTCACCATCATTCACTCCATCACTGTCTTGCCAGAAGGGTGCTTTACACTACACTTTTTAAACTGCAACATTAACACCCCTCCTTCAGAGTGCAGGTACTGTACTTCCCATCTCCAAGACTCAAGTCCGGCCTGCCGGTTTCCCTGAACCCCTTCATAAATGTTACTTTGCTCACACTCCAACAGCACGTCAAGTATTAAAAACCATTCGTCTCCATTCACTCCTATCAAACACGCTCACGCACGCCTACTGGAAGTCCAAGCCCCTCGCACACAAAACCTCCTTTACCCCCTCCCTCCAACCTTTCCTAGGCCGACCCCTACCCCGCCTTCCTTCCACTACAGACTGATACACTCTTGAAGTCATTCTGTTTCGCTCCATTCTCTCTGCATGTCCGAACCACCTCAACAACCCTTCATCAGCCCTCTGGACAACAGTTTTGGTAATCCCGCACCTCCTCCTAACTTCCAAACTACGAATTCTCTTCATTATATTCACACCACACATTGCCCTCAGACATGACATCTCCACTGCCTCCAGCCTTCTCCTCGCTGCAACATTCATCACCCATGCTTCACACCCATATAAGAGTGTTGGTAAAACTATACTCTCATACATCCCCCTCTTTGCCTCCAAGGACAAAGTTCTTTGTCTCCACAGACTCCTAAGTGCACCACTCACCCTTTTCCCCTCATCAGTTCTATGATTCACCTCATCCTTCATAGACCCATCCGTTGACACGTTCACTCCCAAATATCTGAATACATTCACCTCCTCCATACTCTCTCCCTCCAATCTGATATTCAATCTTTCATCACCTAATATTTTTATCCTCATAACCTTACTCTTTCCTGTATTCACTTTTAATTTTCTTCTTTTGCACACCCTACCAAATTCATCCACCAATCTCTGCAACTTCTCTTCAGAATCTCCCAAGAGCACAGTGTCATCAGCAAAGAGCGACTGTGACAACTCCCACTTTATATGTGATTCTTTATCTTTTAACTCCACGCCTCTTGTCAAGACCCTCGCATTTACTTCTCTTACAACCCCATCTATAAATTTATTAAACAACCACGGTGACATCACACATCCCTGTCTAAGGCCTACTTTTACTGGGAAATAATTTCCCTCTTTCCTATGTACTCTAACTTGAGCCTCACTACCCTCATAAAAACTCTTCACTGCTTTCAGTAACCTACCTCCTACACCATACACCTGCAACATCTGCCACATTGCCCCCCTTTCCACCCTGTCATACGCCTTTTCCAAATCCATAAATGCCACAAAGACCTCTTTAGCATTATCTAAATACTGTTCACTTATATGTTTCACTGTAAACACCTGGTCCACACACCCCCTACCTTTCCTAAAGCCTCCTTGTTCATCTGCTATCCTATTCTCAGTCTTACTTTTAATTCTTTCAATAATAACTCTACCATACACTTTACCAAGTATACTCAACAGACTTATCCCCTATAATTTTTGCACTCTCTTTTGTCCCCTTTGCCTTTATACAAAGGAACTATGCATGCTCTCTGCCAATCCCTAGGTACCTTACCCTCTTCCATACATTTATTAAATAATTGCACCAACCACTCCAAAACTATATCCCCACCTGCTTTTAACATTTCTATCTTTATCCCATCAATCCCGGCTGCCTTACCCCCTTTCATTTTACCTACTGCCTCACGAACCTCCCCCACACTCACAACTGGCTCTTCCTCACTCCTACAAGATGTTATTCCTCCTTGCCCTATACACGAAATCACAGCTTCCCTATCTTCATCAACATTTAACAATTCCTCAAAATATTCCCTCCATCTTCCCAATACCTCTAACTCTCCATTTAATAACTCTCCTCTCCTATTTTTAACTGACAAATCCATTTGTTCTCTAGGCTTCCTTAACTTGTTAATCTCACTCCAAAACTTTTTCTTATTTTCAACAAAATTTGTTGATAACATCTCACCCACTCTCTCATTTGCTCTCTTTTTACATTGCTTCACCACTCTCTTAACCTCTCTCTTTTTCTCCATATACTCTTCCCTCCTTGCATCACTTCTACTTTGTAAAAACTTCTCATATGCTAACTTTTTCTCCCTTACTACTCTCTTTACATCATCATTCCACCAATCGCTCCTCTTCCCTCCCGCACCCACTTTCCTGTAACCACAAACTTCTGCTGAACACTCTAACACTACATTTTTAAACCTACCCCATACCTCTTCGACCCCATTGCCTATGCTCTCATTAGCCCAGCTATTGGAGGATTATATATATATATATATATATATATATATATATATATATATATATATATATATATATATATATATATATATATATAAAATCACTGTCTTTGCAGAGGCGCTCAGATACGACAGTTTAGAAGTCTCTCCAAACTGTCAATATCCCAAACCCCTCTTCTAAAGTGCAGGCATTGCACTTACAATTTCCAGGACTCGAGTCCGGCTAACCGGATTTCCCTAAATTCCATCACTAAATATTACCCTGCTCACACTCCAACAGCTCTTCAGGTCCCATAAAACCATTCGTCTCCATTCACTCCACACCTTCTCCTAATTTCCACACTCCGAATTCTCTGCATAATATTTACACCACACATCGCCCTTAGACATGACATCTCCACTGCCTCCAACCGCCTCCTCGCTGCAGCATTTACAACCCAAGCTTCTCACCCATATAAGAGTATTGGTACCACCGCCTCCTCGCTGCAGCATTTACAACCCAAGCTTCACACCCATATAAGAGTATTGGTACCACTATACTTTCATTCATTCCCTTCTTTGCCTCCATAGATAACGTTTTATGTCTCCATAGATACCTCAACGAACCACTCACCTTTTTTTCCTTCATCAGTTCTATAGTTAGCCTCATCCTATAAACCCATCCGCTGACACGTTCACTCCCAAATATCTGAAAACATTCACTTCTATACTTTTCTCTCCAATGTGATATCCATTTTTTCTTTATCTAAATCATTTGATACCCTCATCACCTTACTCTTATCTATGTTCACTTTCAACTTTCTACCTTCACACAACCTCCCAAACTCGTCCACTAACCTTAGAAACTTTTCTTTAGAATCTCCCATAAGCACAGTATCATCAGCAAAAAGTAACTGTGTCAACTCCCATTTTGTACTTGATTCCTCATAATTTAATCCCACCCCTCTCCTGAACACCCTCACATTCACTTTTTTTACAACCCATCTATAAATATATTAAACACCCATGGTGACATTACACATCCCTGTCTAAGACCTAATTTTACCGGGAAGTAGTCTTCCTCTCTTCTACACACCCTAACCTGAACCTCACTATCCTCATAAAAGCTCTTTACAGCATTTAGTAACTTACCACCTATTCCATACACTTGCAAAATCTGCCACATTGCTCCCCTATCCACTCTATCATATGCCATTTCTAAATCCATAAATGCAATGAAAACTTCCCTACCTTTATCTGTTCACATATAAGCTTCAATGTAAACACTTGATCTACACATCCCCTACCCCACTCTAAAGCCTCCTTGCTCATCTGCAATGCTACTGTCTGTCTTACCTCTAATTCTTTCAATAATAACCCTACCGTACACTTTTATCTACATTATCAGTCTCACTTCTTTCTTGCAAGTGATCATGTATTAGTAATGGCATTAGATCTTACCTGTGTTGAGTTCTTGTACGATTTATTGTGTTGCTCATTTGCAAGTTTATGTTTATGTATAAAGTTTGTATCAAATAAACACTTTTTAATTTATTGTGGTTTGAACTTAAAAGTATAATATAGAGAAATTTTGTTTTTCAGAGAAATATAAGCAGTTTGAAAACTGTTTGGATAACATTTAACTTAATGGTCAAACTTTATCAAGTCTGTAGAGCAGAGGTTCTTAACCGGGGGTATCCACACCCCTTGGGGGTATGGGAAAGAAATAATGGGGGAATGGGAACTAAATAATGGGAGTAAGGGGCTCGACCCCTGAACAATTTAAAAAAAGGTTGATATATTAAAATAAACTTATCTGTTCTGCCCCTAGCCTTCCATATTAACATCTTTAAAAGTCATACCGGTACCTAACAGGACTGGTAATGATGATGATGATCTCTACAGTCTGGTGAAGATGGTATTGGAACATATTTGGAATTCATTGGGGATCTACAAGTGAGGAACGGTTAAGAACCCTGATGTAGAGAGTATAAGGGAAATACAGGAATATATAGATGGTGTGAAGACAGTAGGAAAGGTATGGATGACCGTATAATGTATGATCGGTTTAGTCTGGTTTTGGTCTCCATGCGATATGTTGTCTAAATTTTGAAGAGGTTTATTGAATTCCTCGTCAGTATGTCATGAGATAAAATTCTTAGTGAAATTCGTTAAGCTTGTAGAGTAAAATTTAGATTTTTTCTTAACTATTTTTTTATTTAAATTACAGTTTAAAGCTTTCTAACGAAACCAAACTCATTAAGTCATTGACATCATTGTCCTTTAGTGATTTCTAAATTTTCGTAGACTTATAATTAAAGGTGATACTGATCCTGAAGGGGGTCGAATTTGATTTCTGAATAGGGTGACACACAGAAAAACCTCTTTACCCCTGCTGCCCATGTTTACTTAATTGTACATTTAAGTTATTCAACAGTTAGATATGGTATCCAACTGGGGTGGGGGGAAGGGTTGCGTTAGATAGGGCCGGACTTTGAAATGAAACAAAGCACGATACCAGCTCTTACCCTGAAAATTTAGCTTTGGGGGAAAAAGGGAGATTTTCTGTGGGATATTCCTGGTTCCACAGGATATGTTTTACATATACAAATTACTCCGCTTATTTTTATTTAAATTAGAAGAAATGCCTCTAAGGTTAATTGCAATTTTGAAGTTTATATACCAAAAGGGGCGAATAACACGGCGCTGCCCGGGCATGCTTCCTTTCTCGTATATAACACATAAATAAAAGAAGTTAATGGCAATTTTTCTTACTTTAGTAGATGTTATGCTGTTTTCCAAACTCTTCTCCCCGACACCTTCCTTGTAAAGAGCGGGTGTTGGGAACTAGTACCCTAGCACCCATCTTGTCAACAGTGGGGTGTGGGGCAATCAATACCCCAGCACCAATCGTGTCAAGAGCGGGTGTGAGGAAATCACTCCTCCCACCCACATTGTCAGGAGATGGGTTTGTGGAAGACACCCCTGTTCATGCCCTGTCAGGAGGCAGGTATAGAGGACTCTCACTCCCATACTAATCTTTCTAGGATGTGGGTGTAGGGGAGACGCTCCTATATGCTCATTGTTAGAAGGTAGGTGTTTAGGGCTCATTCCCCTGCACCCACCTATTCAAAAGGTATTAAAACCTAACAAATTCTTGAATCAAAAATTATCAGGTTGGATTGGTAACATATATGGTTTTGAAAGCAGTATAAGTATCCCTGTACACAGACGTACTATTCAGCTTAATGACAAAATAATCGCCTTCCATGAGGATAGCGTTTTCCATCTATAAAAAATAGGAACCATGACTTTAAAATCAGTAAAACGATAAAGACGATAAAATAAAATAAGCGACGTATAGCACATGACCTAATGTACATGAACGTTTCTCTAAACATATATTTTATTACAGTTTTTTGTTCAGCCAGCATACTAGAAATATTTGAGACTAGAAGTACATTCTTGTATTATTGTAGCAAGAGCCAGAAATGTTTGAGACTAGGAGTACATTCTTGTATTATTGTAGCAAGAGCCAGAAATGTTTGAGACTAGGAGTACATTCTTGTATTATTGTAGCAAGAGCCAGAAATGTTTGAGACTAGGAGTACATTCTTGTATTATTGTAGCAAGAGCCTGAAATATTTGAGACTAGGAGTACATTCTTGTATTATTGTAGCAAGAGCCAGAAATGTTTGAGACTAGGAGTACATTCTTGTATTATTGTAGCAAGAGCCAGAAATATTTGAGACTAGGAGTACATTCTTGTGTTATTGTAGCAAGAGCCAGAAATGTTTGAGACTAGGAGTACACGGTTGTATTATGGTAGCAAGAAGAATCTGCTGTTATTGACCTGATTTGATACACGCCATACACACTTTTCTTAAACAAATATCTTCTCCCAAATCAGTTATTATATTCCTGGTTTGTATAAGTTATTGTAACACCTTAAGAGATGTGTGAGTTTCCCTGTCTCCTAATATCATGTTTATTTTTCGCGTCAAAGATTTAAGTTATGTTATGCCATGAATTAAGGAAAGGTCCTAAACCTCACCTTACGAATGCAGACAAAGCAAAAATGGTAGTAATTATGGACAAGGTAGATTATAGGGGAAAAATAACATAGTATTAGAAGACAGGGAACTGATGTGCCCGTTAAGGTTATTTGTATGAATGTAGGTTAACAATAGCAATATTGGCATACTGAGTATTCAGCATGGTGCAGTGTAGGCCAGATTTCCTTCAGCCTGCAACACTCATACGACCTAGTCCACTGTCACTCATCCTTGCACTTAGAAGAATGTCAAAGTAAACTTGCACCTATGACATAAACAAAACAATCCTAATAAAACATACAAAGAAAATATAATGATACAAAGATTCGCCACCAAACTGGAAATATAATTTGAAAAAGTTATAAAGAAACACTGCACAAACTCATCCAGAAAAAAAGTAAAAATAAACGGAAAAGGGAAGATTTTTGACATAAAACTCCAGGACAAAAGACAGGGCGGACAAACCCATGTTATTGAACATGGGTAGAACCAGAATGAAGGGACTTCAATGGATACTGGACGGCTAGATGTGTTGTAAAGATGACAGCCTGACAGCAAAGAATTATACACAATACAAGAATCATTTAAAACCCTACTAGGATCATACACAGCCTAAGAATTTTATGCAAACTAGCATAATACAAAATATAAGAATTTTTAAAAAACTAGCATAATACACAATATAATAATTATTCACGGTATAAGCATTACTTACAATATGTACTTGCATTATATTTAACAGCACAAAAAAAATTATGAACAATACTAGCATTTCACCCAATAATATAAATACATAATAACAATATACACAGTTGCATTTTACATAATGCTAGCATTATAAACATTCAAAAATTTCGAACAATTATAGCATTACACAGTTAAAGCTTTATACACAATACTAGCATCATGCACAGTACTGCATACCTGGAGTATACCTGGAGAGAGTTCCGGGGGTCAACGCCCCCGTGGCCCGGTCTGTGACCAGGTAGCGATATAAAACTACCAGAACTTCCCTAATCTGTCTAGAGCTGCTCCCAGATAAACACAGGTGGGTTGAAAAAAATATATAATCTCAAATCACTCAATACATTTAAAATTCCCACAGTTATACATCATTCATAATTAGAGCTCATTTAATGCTTCCCACCTCCTACATATCAGAAGCTACATGAAAAAATCAGGGACCTGCTAAACACAGATGTGGTCAAGCAGCCGCCCATCAGATACGTTTCTCTCACAGGAGTGACAGAATGATGTAGACACGTTCAACGCTTGGGTATCATTACTTCGTAAACGTTTCTCCAACCAGTATCTTTATTAAGACATACGGAAGACTGTCGAAGATGAGTTATAAGTTCCACAGTCTTATATAGTTCAGTACACAAGACAGTAAACAAAGGCAATCAGTCCCTAGGTCCACAAGCAGGTGCTCAGTGCCTTAGTCTGATGAATCCAGACTAAGGTACTAAGTATTTGCTTCTAGGTCTACAAATCGTCTACATCGTCAATTTGTCGGTATTGTATACCGTTGATCTCATGAGCTAAGGGTTCTTAAAACCGGCTCCCCCCCCCATCCCCAACCAGCCCTCACAGTGGCTGCATCAGACAAATCATAACCCAAACTTCTAATATTTTCCCTCCCCTATTTTCAATTATAGATTTTTTTCACATATATTCTGCTTTCGGATATTTGTTCCAGTAAAATACGAGCATATAGAATTTATGAACGTCAAAATTGTTAACCTAATGCAAAAATAAAAATCAAATTCATATAAAAATACCGTACAAAAAATATTTTTCTTTTTTAATCAGAGAAAAGCGCTAAATCCATAAGGGGAATGGGGAGGAGTCTGGCTCAATCCGGGAAGCGAAGAATAAAATAGAAAATGATATGAAATATACAATAATTGCTAGCATTAAAATATGATATTTAAAGTATTTTCTAACACACCAACAAGTACAAAAATATAGCTGCTAACTTCTCAGTATGTACATCCATCACCAAATATTCTAAACCGTAATCTCTAACCAAATCTATTCAGATGACATTAATTTACAAAGTTAATTCTAAATTACCAGATTCACACTACACCTTTTCTAAATATTTTCAAAGAATAATACCCGACTGTACTTAGCTGTAAATACTGTACATAGGCTATATATATATTATAAATACCAGCATTTTTTTTGAAGGAAATACAATCACATATTATCTCTGCTGCCTTTTTGCTGGTTCCTAAGTGGTTATCGTGTTACAGCAGGTGTACAGGTGTAGTAGCATACACCTGTGTTCGTAATAACAGCAACCACCAAGGGAGGTACTACCGTCCTCAAGTGAATGTGAAACGGAAACCTGTAATTATTTTACATGATGGTAGGAATGCTGATGTCTTGTTTGTCTCATAAACACGCGGGATAACAGGTATATCTTGCTACTTTTACTTACACGTAGGTCACACTACACGTACATGTGCACGTGTATATATACACACACCCATTTGGGTTTTCTTCTATTTTCTTTATAGTTCTTGTACTTCTTTATTTCCTCTTATCCTCACGGGGAAGAAAAAAATTACCTATTCGACATGACATATATATTATATTATATTACATTATATTATTAGCACATCGGCCGTTTCCCACCAAGGCAGGGTGGCCCGAAAAAGAAAAAAACTTTCATCATTCACTCTACCACTGTCTTGCCAAATGCAGGCCTACACTACAGCTATAAAACTGCAACATTAACACCCCTCCATCAGTGCAGACACTGTACTTCCCATCTCCAGGACTCAAGTCCGGCCTGCCGGTTTCCCAGAATCCCTTCATAAATGTTACTTTGCTTACACTCCAACAGCACGTCAAGTCCTAAAAACCATTTGTCTCCATTCGCTCGTGTTTAACACGCTCACGCAGGCTTGCTGGAAGGACAAACCCCTCTCACACAAAATCTCCTTTACCCCCTCCCTCCAACCTTTCCTAGGCCGACCACTACCCCGCCTTCCCTCCACTACAGATTTGTCTGCTCCCGAAGTCATTCTATTTCGTTCCTCCTCTTTACATGTCCAAACCATCTCAATAACCCCTACTCAGCCCTCTGGATAATAGTTTTGGTAATCCCACACCTCCTACTCTCCAAACTACGGATTCTCTGCATTTTCACATCACACATTGCCCTCAAACTTGACATCTCCACTGCCTCCAACCTTCTCCTTGTTGCAACATTCACAACCCATGCTTCACACCCATACAAGAGTGTTAGTATAATTATACTCTCATACATTCCACTCTTTGCTTTCATGGATAAAGTTCTTTGTCCCCACAGACTCCTGAGTGCACCACTCACCTTTTCCCCCTCGTCAGTTCTATGATTCACCTCATCCTTCATAGATCTATCTGCTGACACGTCCACTCCCAAATATCTAAACACATTTACCTCCTCCATACTCTCTCGATCCAATCTAATATCCAATCTTCCGTTACCTAATTTTTTGGCTATCCTCATCACCTTACTCTTTCCTAAATTCACTTTTAACTTCCTTCTTTTACATACCCTACCAAACTCATCAACCAACCTCTGAAACTTCTCTTCAGAATCTCCCAAAAGCAGTGTCATCAGCAAAGAGCAACTGTGACAACTCCCACTTTGTGTTAGATTCTTTATCTTTTAACCCCACACCTCTTGCCAACACCCGAGCATTCACTTCTCTTGCTACTCCATCCATAAACATATTTACTGGGAAATAATCTCCCTCTCGCCTACATACTCTAACCTGACCCTCACTAACCTCGTAAAAACTTTTCACAGCTTTCAATAGCCTACCTTCCATTCCATACATATACAACATCTGCAAACACACGGATATTTTACTTGAATATATATATATATATATATATATATATATATATATATATATATATATATATATATATATATATATATCGTGCCGAATAGGCAGAACTTGCGATCTTGGCTTAATAGCAACGCTCATCTTGCCATATAGGACAAGCGAAAATTTGTGTATGCAATAATTTCGCCAAAATCATTCTGAACCTAACGAAAAAAATATATTTCACTGTTTGTTTAGTATTAAATTATCGTAAATAAATCTAAAATATATTTAGTTGGGTTAGGCTATAATAAATTGTTCTTGTTATAATAAGGTTAGGTAAGTTTTCTAAGATTCTTTTGGAGCAAAATTAAAAATTTTTGCATTAACATTAATGAAAAACATGTATCTTTAAACGTTTAAGAGAAAATTTTAGAAAGGACTTAATTTTAAATGAGTTCTTGCTAATTGACCAGTTTTACATATTCGGCACGACATATATATATATATGTCGTGCCGAATACGTAAAACTGGACAATTAGCAAGAACTCATTGTGAGTAGTCACGAAAGTGCTTGGAATTTCTCTATTCTTTCAGAGTGGTTGTTTTGCATATATATATATATATATATATATATATATATATATATATATATATATATATATATATATATATATATATATATATATATATATATATATAATTACTTGCCAAACTAATTTACCACTATGAGGCGTTTTCCCCGAGTCAGTAACCTATTCCCCCACTCTATTTACATAACATTCACGGCCATATTACAATATGTAGACACCAACACATTATTGGTAAAAACGTTATGAGATACCCACAATTTGTTGATGACACATAATGCAAACTCCAGGATATTGTATGGGAACTTTTTCAAAAAATATCCGTGTGTTTGCAGGTTGTGTTAAATACTTGTACATTTAAATTATAATCTCCAGGATGCTAATTTACTTTATACACGATACAAACAATATACACAATACTAGCAATATACTCAATACTAGCAATACACACAGTATTAGCAATATACACAATACTAGCAAGACAAACAATGCTGCTAGCAATATACACAGTATTAGCAATAAGAATTATGAAAATATTTTTATACACAGTACTCAAACCCTTGAGTTACAGTTTTATAATAATAATAATAATAATAATAATAATAATAATAATAATAATAATTTTTATCGGTAGTCTTCATAATACTTTATAAGTAAAAATATAGAAAAGAAATAACTTCAGCAATTAAAAAAAAGGCCTGAGCTTGCTACCATCTGCAGCTCATAAGACTGCCATCCCCACGAGCCCCTTTGAGGCGGGGTAGATGGCAGACCAGAGGCCTAGCTTCTTCCTACGAGCCCCGTGAGGGCGGGGAATGTGGCTAGGCCTGGGGACACTTGGTCCCAATGATGAGGGGGTACTTGTACCTCCTCCCATGGGAGACTTAAGTCTCGAGACACTCCCCAGATAGGGAGCCAAGGCCGGGTCACCACTACTTGGAAAAGACCCGGGCCGGGAGAATACCGGCGAATAAAAAAAAAAAAAAAAGCAATTAAAACAGTGATAAAAAGAAATGAATAAAGAACAACGGAATTTTGAGCCCTGTTTCAAGTTAATTGAAAAACAATGAGGAACAATTAATATATATTCAACGAGGCTTTATTTGGCTGCAAGCACACATAAACACTACATTCAGTGGGAACAAAATGTACGAGGCTGGCTCGCGGCTGACAAGATTTACATGTGTTACGCGTGTGTGCAAAGCTCTGTATATTTTTCAAGGATGTGTCAGCACTACTACAACACGAGTGTTTATTTTATTTTATTTATTCAGGCGTAGGGTTAAACATGTGTGGATTATTCAGCGTAAGGAATGTTGGAGGTTCTATGCTTCGTTTGTTAATAGCGAAGGTATATCAAGACGGCTTTTATGGTAAGGGAGAACCAATATGTTTTTGGTTGAATATGTTGGTTCTCCTCTACCATGAAAACCTTTTTGATATATGTTCTCTAAGAATTTTAAAATCGAAGTTTTAAAAATCTTGACTGAGTAAAAAAAAAAATCGATTAAGAATTTTCGCCAAGAAGGTGAAGGCTACCTGAAGTATACCTGCAGGTTGTTTCGAGGGTCAACGCCTCCGTGACCCAGTCCATGACCAGGCCTCGTGGTGGATCAGGGCCGGGTCAATCAGGTGGTTACTACTGGCAGCACGCAAACCGACGTGCAAACCATAGCCCGGATGGTCAGGTACTGACTTTAGGTGACTGTCGGGCTCCCTTTGGAAGACAGCCATGGGTCTGTTGGTAATCCCCCTTATGTATCCTGGGAAGAAGTTGAACAATCTTGTGCTCCTGACACTTATTGTGCTATAATTAGTGTACTCATGGAGCCCCTACTTTTCACTGGGTTATGTTGCACCGCCTGCTGAGTCTTTTGCTTTCGTATGGCAGACCTGGGACTAGTTCCTCTAGGATTTTCCAAGTGTATGATATCACGTATCTTTATTGCCTGCTTACCAAGGAGTATATATATGTCAAGGGACTTAAACCGTTCCCAGTAATTTAGGTGCTTTATTGTACTTATAGGTGCAATGAAAGTTCTCCGTATATTCTCCATGTCTGCAATTTCGCCTGCCTTAAAAGAGGCAGTTGGGTGTATGGCAATTTTCAAGCCTAGAGGGAACAAGGTGTGGAGAAATTTTCTCCAGGAGGGGGGTATCAGCCCCCTTCAGCCCCTTTCAGCCCTGAGGGGCCAAGCCCTCTCAGAAGGGGTGAGCGTCTTGTTTACTGCTACAGTGAGTAATTGATCACAGATGCTATGCGACGTAGTCAAGTGACCTCTGCTCCTTGCAGCGGTGTTGCAAAGTGTATTTTTATAAGAGACAGTACATTTCTTACTTAGGAGGACAATTAAGGTAAATCCTGCTCCCACTTTATTACCACAGTAAAGATAGTGGACATTGTTGTCTATGCTTAAGACAGCAAGAATCAAACATTCTGCTTTGCTTCATCGAGGAAGTGGCAAGGAAGCAAGGAGTACTAGGTCAGCTTTTTTTTGTGCTAGGGCAGTGACGGCTTGGGGCAGTGTGGCGTCGCCAGACTAGCTTTGACTCTAGTGAGAGTCACACTGACACCAGGATAACCAGCAAAGAACACTGATCTGTGTGTTAGTGTGAATAAAGTGTCTCACAAAACACAATAAACACTTAAGAGAAGTGTGATCAGCTTCTCCAGTGATAACTTTGTGTGAACAATTATTGATGAACAGTGTAACAACGAGTGTTGCGATCCAACAGAGTGTAGTGCGACATTCTTCAAAGAACACTATTCTTCAATCAACTCAACGGATATCCGGGCATAATTACGGGTCTGATACATATACCCAGGTAAGTGTTCTAACTCGTGATGTACTACTATTGACTGCGCAGTTGAGTATAAATTCGTGAGTTAGAAACTTATCTTAAACCCCGGTGATATGCAGACCATTGAGTCCAAACAAGTAAGTATATCGTCAGCCATCATCGAATGAAATATGCTGACATAACACCCCCTAGGGGTAATTTATATACTTACAAATTATATCTCTTGACAGCCCATGTTGAGATGGTTTCGACAGCTTCTAGACCTCGTCTGCAGGGGCGGCTGTGTAGATGATTTGCTGTCATTTATCAGCTAAGTGTTTCCTATATTTATATTTATAAATTAAACATAGCTGGTAAGGCCAATATCTTCAACAGAATTGGTCCTTCGAACCGGAAAAAAAAAACAATTCTGTTGAAGATATTGGCCTTACCAGCTATGTTTAATTTATAAATATAAATATAGGAAACACTTAGCTGATAAATGACAGCAAATCGTCTACACAGCCGCCCCTGCAGACGAGGTCTAGAAGCTGTCGAAACCATCTCAACATGGGCTGTCAAGAGATATAATTTGTAAGTATATAAATTACCCCTAGGGGGTGTTATGTCAGCATATTTCATTCGATGATGGCTGACGATATACTTACTTGTTTGGACTCAATGGTCCGCATATCACCGGGGTTTAAGATAAGTTTCTAACTCACGAATTTATACTCAACTGCGCAGTCAATAGTAGTACATCACGAGTTAGAACACTTACCTGGGTATATGTATCTGACCCGTAATTGCGCCCGGATATCCGTTGAGTTGATTGAAGAATAGTGTTCTTTGAAGAATGTCGCACTACACTCTGTAGGATCACAACACTCGTTGTTACACTGTTCATCAATAATTGTTCACACAAAGTTATCACTGGAGAAGCTGATCACACTTCTCTTAAGTGTTTATTGTGTTTTGTGAGACACTTTATTCACACTAACGCACAGATCAGTGTTCTTTGCTGGTTATCCTGGCGTCAGTGTGACTCTCACTAGAGTCAAAGCTAGTCTGGCGACGCCACACCGCCCCAAGCCGTCACTGCCCTAGCACAAAAAAAAGCTGACCTAGTACTCCTTGCTTCCTTGCCACTTCCTCGATGAAGCAAAGCAGAATGTTTGATTCTTGCTGTCTTAAGCATAGACAACAATGTCCACTATCTTTACTATGGTAATAAAGTGGGAGCAGGATTTACCTTAATTGTCCTCCTAAGTAAGAAATGTACTGTCTCTGATAAAAATACACTTTGCAACACCGCTGCAAGGAGCAGAGGTCACTTGACTATGTCACATAGCATCTGTGATCAATTACTCACTGTAGCAGTAAACAAGACGCTCGCCCCTTCTGAGAGGGCTTGGCCCCTCAGGGCTGAAAGGGGCTGAGGGGGCTGAAGGGGGCTGATACCCCCTCCTGGAGAAAATTTCTCCACACAAGGGATTTGAAGACAATCATCACTGGATTGGCATCCCCAGTTTTCAAGGTTCTCATTATCCATCATATCATTGCTGTGTCTGTATGATTCCCTGTAAAATTTGCAAATAAAGTTTATTATGGTCAAACTGGAAAACGCCTTGAACTAAGATTACAACAACATAACTATTAGAAATGGGCAAACATCTAATACTCTGTTTATTTATGCAAGAGATTTCTACCACTCATAAAGCTGAGAAAGTTACTTCAAGCAGGTCCATGATTGAGAGAAATATAATTGAATCAAGTCTCATACAAAAAAATGGTATTGAATTTAATATGAATATTAGTTCAGGGTTATATAAATTGATTTCACTTATAATTCCTAGATTTATGAGGAATTTACATTATGGGTGATATGCCACTCATAAATTTCACTTCGACATGTGAAGTGACGATTTTTTTTAATTTCACTCCCACGATTAGCTTGCTGAGTCGAGTGTTAGATCGTATGTGAGGTGACATCTCAGCCTTATGAGCCTTCTGATGTCCTTTTATTGTGATATCACCTGTTTACTATGATCTTATTGCATATATATATATATATATATATATATATATATATATATATATATATATATATATATATATATATATATATATATATATATAATATATATATAATATATATATATATATATATATATATATATATATATATATATATATGTCGTGGCGAATATATAAAACTGGTCAGTTATCAAGAACTCATTTAAAATTAAGTCCTTTCTAAAATTTTCTCTTATACGTTTAAAGATATATTTTTTCATTAATGTTAATGTAAAAAAATTAATTTTGCACCAAAAAATCTTAGATAACTTACCTAATTATAACAAGCGCAATTTATTTTAGCCTAACCCAACTAGATATATTTTAGATTTGTTTACAGTAATTTAATACTAAACAAACACAGTGAAATATATTTTTTTTCGTTAGGTTCAGAATGATTTTGACGAAATTATTGCATACACAAATTTTCACTTGTCCTATATGGCAAGATGAGCGTTGCTATTTAAGCCAAGATCGCAAGTTCTGCCTATTCGGCACGACATATATTATATATATATATATATATATATATATATATATATATATATATATATATACAGAAGCATAAATAAAAGAAGGTAGAATATGATAAAAACAAGAATACATACAAAACAAAACAATCAATTTCAATGTTGCAATAGTCTCCGACAATTTACAGCTATATTTCAGTATATGTCAGTGGATGTGTACCTGTTCTAGCGCGGCGACAACCAGCATCAACATCATGAGAAACTGCTGTATCTGACTTGTACTAAGCAACACTCACTAAATGTAGGCTGACCTGGAGATAAGTTGACCGGGGCTAAATTGCATTATATTACAATAATTTATCTGAGAGTCCAGGGCGCAGGGCCAGAGTTGTGAAAAAGGTATGCTCCTTGTTAACTCACATAGTTGTGTAAAAAACAAGACAGGCGATGCGCACGCACGCACACACATACACACACGC
Organism: Cherax quadricarinatus; assembly: GCF_038502225.1. Taxonomy (NCBI): domain Eukaryota; kingdom Metazoa; phylum Arthropoda; class Malacostraca; order Decapoda; family Parastacidae; genus Cherax; species Cherax quadricarinatus. The sequence goes on from NC_091360.1 coordinate 11,170,978, forward strand.
ATACACACACACACACACACACACACACACACACACACACACACAATGGAAGTTGAAGACTCAGATGAGTCACAGGATTGTCAGGAATGTTAGGAAGTATTTCTTTAGTCATAGAGTTATCAGGATTGGAATAGTCTGGAGATTGATGTAGTGAAGGCAGGATCCATACATAGCTTTAAGAAGATGTATAATAAAGCTCACTGAGCAGGAAGAGTGTGGACCTAGTGGCGACCAGTGAAGAGGTGGGGCCAGGAACTATGACTCGATCCCTGCAACCACAGTTAGGTGAGTACACACACACAGTTATGGTCAAACAAGTGGCTTCTTGACTCAAGATATTGCAATGACACAATTGCAAACAAACCACGTGGATTGACTGCAACTGTGTCATTACGATTTCATAAGTCATGTTGCCTACTGTGTAGGTGAAACGTTTCGGAATACAGTTCTCTAACTGTTGCCTATGTGTCTTACCTACCAACCGGCATTGAGGGGACTTGAGCTAGAGTTCGCCACGGCCACGCTGGCGGAAGATTCATCTGTAAAAACGTCCATTTGTGGTCACAGTGGTGCCTGCTAATCTTCCTATGGAGTATAAATATACCTAGTTGGATGAATCTTATTGTAGCCAGCTGGTCCAGCGGCTAACGCGCCGGTCTGGAGTTTTACGACTCATAAGCCGCGAGTTCAATTCCTGCCCATACAGTGGTTTATGTAGCTTCTCGGGTTCAATTCGAACAAATGCAAGGTCATGGGAATTGGGGATGGTGAATGCAGACCAAACACTGAGTATAGCATGGGCGAAGAGAGGTTGTGAATATCAGAGTGAAAAGGATCTGGGGCAATCAGAACACCAAACATATTACCGGAAATACACACAAACCGTATATCGTCAGCGGCATATGCAACACTAGTAACCACCACAATAAGTATTAACAAGCTCGAATGGAGATTGCTACAGAGCCTTGAAATATGTTAGGCTAATCACTGAATGCTGTCCCAGCACAGGGCTCACACCTGATAAAGCAAGTGATGAAGCTCGAAAATATACGAAGGTACTCAACTAGTTTAATACCATAAATGAGAAATAGGTGTACTTTTAGGAGAAACTGAAGAAACTGAACCTGACAACCGTGACGGAGAGGACAACGGGAGATATGACCACAACATGCAAAATGCTAAGAGGGATAGATAAGCAGTGTTTGCATTAAGAGGACCATTATCAAGGGGGCCACAGGAAGAGGCTGATAACACAGAAGAGTCATAGGGATGTAAGGAAATGTTTCTTTACTGACAAGGTGGTTGAAAAGTGTAATGACTTGGATGAGGCGGTAGAGGAGACAAACTCAGTACACAGCCTAGTAACTAGACCTGAAAATGTCTCTCGACTTCAACTAACACAACTCTGTCAGTACATACACACACAAACACAGGAGCTAGGACTCGACCGCTGCAACCTCAACTAGTTGAGTACAGCTAGGCGAGTACACTGCCGCCTCAAAGTTTTAAATAAATAAAATACCATGAGTCTGTAAGAGAAAAGTTGAGTCGTCAGGTCTTCCAGTATATGAAAATAAAAATGAGAGCAAAATATTATCTAACAAATAAACTAAAAGTTAGAGTTTCGAGATTCTAATAAATATTCCTTCACCAAGAAATTAAAAACGTATCTGCAAAAACTATATGAACCAGTCTCCTTTAAGAGAAGCACAATAACCAACACATTAATAACGCCAGCTAAATCTTTAGAGCTAAAGGTGGGAATCATCCAAGTTTCCATTGTGGAAGACCAGCAGGTATCGTTCTGGCAGACTCTCACTTAAGCTGAACTCCAAGGCAATTCTCTGTACACTGTTGTTCTAGGGGAAACACACACACACACACACACACACACACACACACACACACACACACACACACACACATGCCTCAAGTCAAAGATAATTCCGTATCAACTCTCCATGGTTGACCACTACACGGATGGCTACAAGTAACAGTACCTACAAAATGGACAGTGTTTGCACTGCTAAAGGCCATCAGAATACGTGTAGCAACATGCATATAGTTAAAGACACTTATGTACAGTTCAGAACACTTATTAAAGTTAATGTTCCGCTACAAGTGGCTTGTTCAATCCTCATAGGGCTGAAGCCCCTCATGGCGAGACGTTACACCTCTGAAAAATTTCGAGAGTTTCTCTACTCTGAGCCCGGCCGTGGGCCAGGCTCGTCTGGTGCTTGCCTGGTCAGGCAGGCTGTTGCTGCTGGAGGCCCGCCTCCCCACATATCCATCACAGTCTGGTTGATCTGGCACCTGGTGAAGATACTTTTCCAGTTTCCTCTTGAAGGCTTCTACACTGGTTCCAGTCGTGTTTCTGATATCTTCTGGTAAGATGTTGAATAGTCTGGGACCCCAGATGTTGATACAATGTTCCCTTATTGTCCCCACCGCACCCCTGCTCCTCACTGGGTTTATTTTACACTTCCTCCCATATCTCTCACTCCAGTATGTTGTTATGGCAGTGTGCAGATTTGGGACCAGGCCCTCGAGTACCTTCCAGGTATATATTATCATGTACCTCTCTCTCTTCCGCTCCAGTGAATACTTGTCCAACATTTGCAGGCGTTCACAGTAATTTAGATGCTTTACTGGCTCAATGTGAGCCGTAAACGATCTCTGTATTTGTTCCAGCTCAGATAATTCTCCTGCCTTGAACGGGGCCGTCATCACTGAGCAATATTCTAATGTCGTGAACTGCTTATAAGTATTTTATCCACATGTGGGTATCACCGTGCCATTTATAACCAAAATAGTTGTAATTACTTTCCGGCCAAACTGAAGTCAGAATTGGTAAAACTCACACAAGCGATTAAACATGCGCATTCAACAGCAGAAAAAAAATAAAAAAGAGGGTCACACTTAACAAGATACTTACAATTGTGAGAGCAGTGTTTGTAGGCAAAGTAAATCACTCACTCTGGTCTTGAAGTAAAGAATGAAAGCAGATGGAAAGAAAATATCAAATAATACGGAAGGAAAGGACGCTTGTACAGTGGTGAAAAGCGTTTATTCCGAGATTAACGGTGAATTGGGATGTCTACAGTATCGCAACTGTCCTGAAATCAAACTGAAATACAAGCCTAGTGTAGAAGGTTAAAACTTTTTCCCCTACAAAGACCAACGTAAGTGGAGAAAAGTACAAAATTGGCTAAATGTTAGCAAGAGGAGAACGTTTAGTGGTGATTAATGTTTCCCACGAGAGCGTATTTTCTTGAGAGGGATAAACTTAATGGTCCAGCTGGCCCTCTTGAAGTGGCACTGTCTTGGGGAAGCAACTTTATGACAAACTGTTGGAGAAGGAACTTCAGGGAAAATGGAGAATAAATATCAAGGAAAATGTTGGAAAAATAATTTCAAGGGATGTCGTTGGAGAAATATCAAGGGAAATCGTTGGAGAAATATCAAGGGAAATCGTTGGAGAATAAATTTCAAAGGGAAAGTATTGGAGAATGTGCATTATGGGACATAAACTTCAAGGTCAAGTACTGCAGACTAAACTCATTACTAAAAGATTGGATAAATTTCATCACAAAGATAAAGTATCTGAATTTTCTTAGTTCGAAGAGATAAGTTCATACATGAGTGTTAGTGTGTGTGTGTGTGTGTGTGTGTGTGTGTGTGTGTGTGTGTGTGTGTGTGTGTGTGTGTGTGTGTGTGTGTGTGTGTGTGAGTGAGTGAGTATGAATTGGACCTGCCTAGCATGAGCCAGTAGATCTGCTGCAACTAACTACAACTTCCTACAACTAACTACATGATAACCACCTGGTGGTTCACAATTACACTCACTCACCCACTGACTATAAACCCCGAAATACTAATCTTAATCTTAAAATAATAAATCCTAACTAGTCATAAGTTTGCCTATGATACTCCAATATAGACACTTTGTATTGTGCCAAAACAAAAGCATTCACATTGCTAAACTCACAAATTATGATGTAGTCACTTAGCCTTAATACCATAATCTGTAAGGATTTAATGTTAAGAATTAATCTAAGTCTGCCCGAAATGCCTAGCCATGCTAGGTGTCCTAGTGGCCCCCTCTGTAATTAGTATTTTATAACATGTAAACCACTCAATACCCAAAACCTGCAAACCCCCACATTGTAACCCTTATAGATAATAAACTTGAATTGAATCGAATTGAATTGAATGCCAATAGATCTGGGTGTGACCTGAACCTGCTTAGCATGGGCCAGTAGGCCAGTTGTAATGCTCCCTCTTTCTCACTTTCTTTCTTATGTGCATCGCAAACCCTTTGGAATGCCAAGTGTCATAAGAGAACACAAGAAAGTAGGAACACTGCACCAGGCCTACTGGTCCATACTAGGAAAGTCTCAAACCCAAACCCAAACCCACTAATAAAAATTATTACGTAGCCTATAATTTAAGTGAATGTAGTGAACAGAGTCTAACTCCCACATAACTTTAAAGAAAAAGGCAACAAATTCGATTAAGTCAATTTACTGTTTGCAATATATAAAAACATGTTCAATTTTAACAAACTATGATTTGCTTGTCTAGTATTAAGTTAGTCTGTAACTCATTAATTTTAGTCTGCCCATAATGCATGATAGTGGCTCTCTTTGCACTGCAAATCTTTATTGTAATTACTCACTGTAAACTATCTAATAAGACTCCCTACATCATGTCAATCCCATTGTAAACTTACAGAGAAATAAAGAATCTGAATCTGAAACAATGGGAAGAAGAATCGAAACAATAATGCTAGGAAAGTAGTAATAGCCTTAATATTAGTTAAGTGAAAACTAGGACACATGTGCAACATCTGAGTATCTTTATTGTTGACGTTTTTCAATACAAATTCAATGGCATGAATGGAAGACAGTAGAACTATATACAAATGATGAGGTAATTAATCCCTCAGCCTTGGAGTTGGTGTGAAGAGCACCGTAGCCGTTGGTACTAGCATTAGCACTGGTATTAATACTATTAGTAGTATTTAACGAGATATAGTTATGTAGCTAATGGAACCTAGACATTAGCTCAGGTAATAGTACACTACAAGCATTAAACAAGTGACAGCGTAGTGATGCGGTGATGGTGGTAGTAGTAATAGTAATAGTAGAAGCAGCAGCAATAGTAGTAGAACAGTAGTAGTAGTAGTAGTAACAGTAGTAGTAGTAGTAACAGTAGTAGTAGTAGTAACAGTAGTAGTCGTAACAGTAGTAGTAGTAGAAGCAGTAGTAGTAGAAGTAGCAGCAGCAACAGTAGTAGTACTAGTAGTAGCAGCAGTAGTTGTGGTAGTACTACTGACAGTTATATTATTAGTAAATTGTAAATGTCGAATAAATGATTCAATGAGCGCTCTCTAGTAAGGCAAGGTTAATTCTTTACACACTTGTTAAAGCCAGCAGTATGGTCAGAGGGCGGGGGTAGATTCTTCTGCCTGAATTACCTTGACAGAATTCGAGGTGGCTGTAATGCAGTTAGTCCTTCTCAACAGATACCGTTGAGAAGAAGTGAAAGTTTTATTTTAATATTCCTTTCTTATGTGCTCGTTTAAACGGTGTTCCTTGTTAGGTAAAAGGACACAAGTGGAACTAATACGACATTTTGTTAAAACATTTCGTTCTCCAGGAGCTCTGTCGAGCCGTTACAAACAATACATGGTCACAGAGGGTATATATAGATACAGAATGAGATGCAAAGCATAATATAATCGTTGTATGAAGTAATAGTAGTAATACGATTATATTTTTGCTTTACAATTCACTCTGCACCTATATATACCCTCTGTGTCTCTGTATTGTTTGTAACAGCTTAACCTCCTGGAGAACATTGCCACAATAAAATGTCACTTTAGCTGCACTTGTGTACTTTTACCTAACATATTGTATGTAATTTTGCCAACATTATTACACGGTGTACTTTCATGTACTCCCACTCACCCTACTCGGGCTACTCACCAACCAACACCCAAGTTGACAAGATTAATAACACTTAGCACACAAACTTCTACGTCTCACCACCTCCCGCTTGGTTGGAAATGAGGACTTTCAACATACAAGCATATCGTCAACCAGAATTTCCCAATAACTTCCGTGAAATTTCCCAAACTTTGTAAATTAACGTCTTTGATTCCCGTTATGGGTTCGCCGTCCCGACTGACAGCTGGGAAGTGGTTTTTGACTCGCTATAAATTTCTGGGTTTTACCTTGCTGCTTTAAATATGAGCTTTTGCGATACAGTCATCGACCCCCGGGTCTACTGCACGTAGTAATTGTAAGTATTTATAAAATAAAGGAGCAATTAAGCTTTTCCAGTCAGAAATGTCAAATGCGAAAACAGATATTTCAAGGGATAAATAACAAAAAAGGTACAATACCGTGACTGGAACGATACACAAATAACCCGCACATAAAAGAGAAGCTTACGACTACGTTTCGGTCCGACTTGGACCATTTACAAAGTCACACTGTGTGACTTTGTAAATGGTCCAAGTCGGACCGAAACGTCGTCGTAAGCTTCTCTCTTTTATGTGCGGGTTATTTGTATATTTCAAGGGACTTGGTCCACAAAAAAAAAAATTTGGGCGAATTGCAGTGACGTGTAATTTTCTTCTTTAATTTTTGTATTTGAACATAAGTTGAGAATTGTTTCGACTATGCTATTGTAGCCATTTTTATTTTCCTTCTGAAACAGGTTCCATTGTTTAAAATGTTATAGAATTTGGTAACACCTCCAGTAATCTTTATTCTTTACTGCAAATTAATGACGCCCAGTGACAGCTTCAAACACTGGGGATTCACCAGAATAATATAGGAAATGGATGGCACTTTAAAACACCTTCACAATACATAAGGGAAAATGTGCGTAGAATTACTCATGTGTCATTTAACTCTTTTTTTTTTCCTCTTGTCTGAAAGCCTAATTGTTTGTTTACTGGAAGAGATCATAGCTCTTTACTATTACTAAAACTGGGTACACTTGGATTCCAATCCTACAATGCCGAATAAAGAAAAAGTTCTTGCATCTCTACAAAGAACAAAACGTTGTCCCATTAAAAGCTTGTTTTGTAACGTGTGTCTATCCTTCTACTCTACTGAGAATGATTTTTACAGGGCGACCAAAGGTAGCTGTGTTTCCCATCTGTGTTCCAGCACACAGGATGAGTGTCATAGCTGAGGTAATGAAATATGTCAGGTTCACCTGTGAGACTTTGGTAGCGCGTTGAGGATATTGTCGAGCGTTCCATTATGATTTCAGTAGCTACGACAGCTTCAAAGGTTTCGTTCCAGCAAGACTGGATTTACTGTTACGTGATCATTACCGTCTGTCAAAATGGTCGATGACACATACAGTAAATGGGATTTAGTGATCACTGTAGGAGTTAATAAGTTCGGTTAATGAGATCGGGAAAGATTACTGGAAAGAGGGACCACGTAACCACGAACAAGAGGTAATCAAAAACAACACTGTGACTAGCCGGGGGATCGAACCCGTGTTATTTAGGCCCGCCTCATGGTGAACGAAATTTCACGACCATCTAACCCGCTGGACCATTCAATCCTACAAAGATCACGTCACAGTAAACAGGTGATATCACAATATGCAGAACAACCACTGTGAAAGATAATGAAATTTCAATCGCTTTCGTGATTTCTCACATTATCAAAGAGAGAGAGAATGGAGTTATTGCGGGGAGGGGAAGAGAAGTGAGAGCGAGGTAAGGGATGAGTTGTTTATCTCAAGAGAGAATAGAGAATGGCCGAGTTAAGTGGAGTTTATCAGATAGATTAGCTGGAGCTTCGAGCAAAATGAAAATGCCAGTCCTCAATAATTTTCTGCAATAAGTAATCTAACACATGGGGGAAAAAATACTAATGATGTTATGAATTCAGGATATCACTGAATATATGAAAAGAAAAAAAATGACTGGAAAAATATGAAAACAAAATCCATCCAACAAAAAGAATAAATTATAATATACAGGATCAGACTGCAGGGCTTGTGAGAGTGGTAATGAAAATAGATGAAAACCGATAATCCCATTTTCCCTTATCCATAATTTATAGATAAAGTAAGGATAGTGCTAGGGAAGACTTTTATATTAGAAGAGTCAGGCCATAACTTTTAGACTGTAGATAAAACATAAAACTCTAAAATTATAAGAAAGAAAAAATAGCAACACATTTAGAGGCAACGTGAGTATGGGTAAGGCAATATGAAACACTGAATCTCACCCACTCTTAGAAAGTAAATTTATCCGGGGGATTATGATTAAACGATAGTGTAAGCTGACAGGTGGTGGGAAAGACACGGCTGGGAACTCTTCATTGTAGCATTTCGTCCTGGACTGGACTTAATTAGGTGTTCAAAAACACGCCGCTACACTGCCTTACAAAGCAAGCATCATGAGGTCAGGATCGGGAAATGTCAAAGGAAAAATAAATAAGGTCAGGAGGTGAGGTTAACGGTAGATATTACACATATTAGGTACCCATGTGAAGGGTCATTTTTTTAAATAGCTCGAGGATATGGGTGATGAGTATGGGTTCCAGTGGCTTAAACAATAAAGACTGTCACCTAGGTGGCCGTCTGGTGGTGAGGGGTGGCATACTACGCCTTGTGTGCTTAGTCCGCACGTCATTTCAGTGTTGAAAAGACAGTCAAATGGGTAACTGACGTAAACCTGACAGTTGTGTCTACCGTGCTCACTGCCTGTCGAGGCGTAACTTTTTATCTAATTCATTTTATATTTTCATTTTTCTTTTGTGGAATATCATAATTGGTTTGATTTTTTTTATATAGAGGACAACCTAACTTAACCTACTAGGAACCAAACCTATCCTAACCTTCCCTAACCAGAAACAAGGATAGCTAAGATAGAAATATTTGTCAGCATGGATCTTTAATTTAACATAGACAAATCTAAGTAAAACAGACTATGGGAAGTCTGTGGGTTCTAGCTACCATATAGTTCTAAATTTTGAATACTTTGTGGCAACAATTACTGAGGGAAGAATAGCATGTAAGGGACTTGAGAAGCCAGTTTCCGGAAGAGAAAACTTTGATGGGATGAGAGAATCCTGAATACAGTGAAATGGAAATGGAATTGGAAGGAACGTCAATGAAAAAGATGAAGTACCCAGCAGGAAGGTGCTGGGAGAAAGGGAAGATCTTCATAACCATAAGAGAAAATGGTAATGAGAAAGAGTCCACAGTTTAATAAAAGATGCAGAGAGGAAAAAGCAAAAGAGAAAAATAAAGTGAAGGAAGAGAGGAACGTAAACAGAGAAGTCAGAAAGAAATATTTAACGGTGAGAAGAAAAGGCGAGGAACAGTTTCAGAACGGTATAGCAAGTGCCAATCTGAATCAAAACTACTTCACAGTCACATCAGTTGAATAAGGGAAGCATCGCTGAGTCCAAGAGAAAAAAATATACCAACGGGTTCTGAGAACCATACTCACAACAGATGAGGAGTTGAAAAAAAAAACTTTTGAGATGAATACGTCAGAATCAATGGAACCTGACAAAGTGTTACCATGAATTATGTGAGAGGAAAAAGAAACACTTTATCCACTATCTAGAATCTGCAACAAATCAATGAACATGAAATCTAGAAGACAACGAATGTGTAGTAGTCGCAATATTTAAGAAGGAACACAAGTAGAAAAGTTGGACTACAGACCAGCATCAGTGACATGCATACAATTTATCGAAATCATAAAGAGAGTAATGACACGATTGCAAACAAACCATACCATGGGAGGGGATAGAACCCGCGATCAGAGAGTCATAAAACTCAAGACAAGAATAAACAGTACGGACTCAGAGATGACAAATCTTGTATTAACGTTGGTGGAATTACCGACAATATGTTAAGTAAAAGAACACAAGTGCAACTAATCTGACATTTTACTGTTGCAACGTTTCGCTCTCCAGGAGCTCTGTCAAGCCGTAACGGCTTGACAAAGCTCCTGGAGAGCGAAACGTTGCAACAGTAAAATGTCAGATTAGTTGCACTTGTGTTCTTTTACTTAACATATTGTCGGTAATTTTACCAACATTATTACGTGGCAAATCTTGCCCTGTAAACCTGCAGGAGTTCTATGACTAAGTATCAAAAGGTAAAACAGGAATGAGAGGGATGGGTGGACTGCAAGACATTTATTACGTTACTTCACAAAATATCTGGACATAAATTTGAGGAACAAGCAGTAACAATAAGAACTGCACTAAGGTGGATAAAGAAGTTACTTATGAAAACGAGACAAAATATGCTTGTCCCGAAAAAAAAAAAAAGGTGTAGCAAGTGGGATTCCCCAAGGATATGTATTAGAACCCGTCTTTTTCTTGTATATATGGATGACTTACCAGCAGAGTAAGATGCAATCCTGTTTGAAGATTATGCAAAATTGAGACTAAAGGCCATTGAGGATATGAAAAGGCAACATATTTCGAAAACTGCAGGACTGGTCAGAGGAGTGACTACTTGAACTGAACTCCAGCAAAGAAGATCAGAAACCAAGTATAGACGTAAAGAAAAGAGGCTGCAAACTTTACTCACAGAAAAAAACTTACAGGTGCCCATAGTGTCGAGCATATCGCCAGAGGAAAACATGAACTGTATAACCTCTTCAGCGAAAACTAATATGACAAATCAATGGCCTCATTCACAGCCATGAGTTAAACCTGTTCTGGAGTATGGAGCAACAGCATGGAACACTCACCTATTAAAGCATGTTAAGAAACCGGGGAAAGTACAGAGGTATGCAACGAGACTAGTCCCAAAGCAAACGACAATGAGCTATAAAATGAACATGACAGCATTAGGCAGAAAAACCAGTGGAGACATGATGTCATATAAGGTACTCAGAGGACTTGCCAGGAGGCCAGGACTGTTCGAGACGAGAGAATTGGGTACATAAGGGAAGAGTCAGAAGTTGAAGGCACAGGTGAATCACAGTGATGTCTGAAAGCATTTCTTCAGCTGCAGGTGATCAGGAAGCGCAGTGACCTGAAGCAAGTAGTGGAGGTAGTCTCCATAAATAGTTTTAATTAAGACAAAGAATGAAAGTGCTTATAGGCTAGGAGATGTAGGGAAAGAGCAAATCAGGACCAGGAGCTGCGACTCGACACATGCACCACAAACAGGTGAGTGAATACACAAAGGTGGGTAAACACACACACACACACACACACACACACACACACACACACACACACACACACACACATATATGAAGATTGGGGAAGGGCAAAGAAGACCGCAGACGGAGTGCAGTCTAGGGGGCCAGAGACTACAAACCTCACTCAAGGAGAAGGATCTTGGGGTGAGTAGAACACCAGGCACATCTCCTGAGGCGCACATCAACCAAATAACTGCTGCAGCATATGGGTGCCTAGCAAACCTAAGAACAGCATTCCGACATCTCAATAAGGAATCGTTCAGGACCCTGTACACCGTGTACGTTAGACCCATATTGGAGAATGCAGCACCAGTTTTGAACCCACACCTAGCCAAGCACGTCAGGAAACTAGAGAAGGTGCAAAGATTTGCAACAAGACTCGTCCCGGAGTCAAGGGGCATGCCCTACGAGGACAGGCTAAGGGAAATCAAACTGACAACGCTGGAGTACAGGCGAGATAGGGGGGATATGATAACCACATATAAAATACTGAGAGGAATCGACAAGGTGGACAGAGACAGGATGTTCCAGAGATGGAATACAGCAACAAGGGGGTCATAGTTGGAAGTTGAAGACTCAGATGAATCACAGGGACGTTAGGAAGTATTTCTTCAGTCATCGAGTTGCCAGGAAGGGGAATAGTAGGGTAAGTGATGTAGTGGAGGCAGGGTACATACATAGCTTTAAGAAGAGGTATGATAAAGCTCATGGAGCAGGAAGAGCGACCCAGTAGCGACCAGTGAAGAGGCGGGGCCAGGAGCTATGACCTCGACCCCTGCAACCACAACTAGGTGAGTACACACACACACACACACACACACACACACACACACACACACACACACACACACACACACACACACACACTAAATTAAATGATGTAATATTACCACAAAATGCGAGGAAGCAGAGATGTTTCATATTCAAGGACAACAGAAACAATGGGAACACCAGAACGGCCAAAACCAGAGGGACCAAAATGAAGTGAGCTAGAGAATGGATAAAGTATAGAAGATTATTCAAAGAGCCAGAAATGAATATGCATGGATAAGGAAGGAAGCCCAGCGGCAATACGAAAATGATATAGCATCGAAAGCCTAATGTGGCCCAAAGCTGTTGTACAGACACGTCAGGAGGAAAAACAACAGTCAAGGACCAGGTAATAGGACTGATACCTCATATACGGTGGGACTAGACAACATTTCTCCATGGGTCTTGAGAGAGGGAGCACAGGCATTGTGTATACCACTAACATCTATCTTTAACTCATCTATCGAAATAGGGCAACTACATGAGGTGTGGAAAACAGCAAATGTAGACCCAGTTTTTAAGAAAGGAGACAAACAGGCAGCATTACACTACAGACCAGTGTCACTGACATGTATAACATGCCAATTCATGGAGAAGCTTATCAGAAGATTGTTGGGTCACCTAGAAAGGAATGAGCATATACATGATAACTGGCACGCATTCAAGGAAAGGAAACCGTTAAAGACATTTGTGCCAAAGGTAGAGGTGCAGACAGAAATAACAGAAAAGGCACTGCAATGGATCAGAAAATACCTGACAGGAAGGGAACAACGAGTGTTGGTACTTGACGAGGTGTCAGAGTGGGCGCGTGTGAGGAACTGGTTTCCACAAGGGCCAGTCCTAGGGTCAGTGCTGTTTCTGGTATATGCGAATGACTTGACGGAAGGTCAAGTTATTCACATATTATTGTCTTAGTAGGCGATGTGAAGCTAATGCAGAGAATTCAAAAGGATGGGGATCAAGAAGACTACAAAAGGATCTGGAGAGGCTGCAAATCTGGTCCAACAACTGGCTTCTGGTATGTAACCCCACCAAGTGCAAAGTCATGAAGACTGGACAGGGTCAAACAAAACCGCAGAGGGAGCACAGTCTAGGGGGCTAAAGGCTGCAAATCTTACTCGTGAAAAAAGATCTTGGGGTGAGTATCATACCAAGCACATCTCCTGAGGCGCACATCAACCAAATAACTGCTGCAGCATATGGATACCTGGCAAACCTAAGAGAAGCGTTTTGACAACTGAGTAAGGATATTGTGTGGTTTACATGTTATAAAATACTAATTACAGAGGGGGCCACTAGGACACCTAGCCTGGCTAGGCATTTCGAGCAGACTTAGATTAATTCTTAACATTAAATCCTTACAGATTATGGTATTAAGGCTAAGTGACTACATCATAATTTGTGAGTTTAGCAATGTGACTACATCATAATTTGTGAGTTTAGCAATGTGAATGCTTTTGTTTTGGCACAATACAAAGTGTCTATATTGGAGTATCATAGGCAAACTTATGACTAGTTAGAATTTATTATTTTAAGATTAAGATTAATATTTCTGGGTTTATAGTCAGTGAGTGAGTGAGTAATTGTGAACCACCAGGTGGTTACCATGTAGTTAGTTGTCGAGGTGGATCAGGGCGTTAAGATGTTTTCTAACTCTAGTTTTGAAAGTGATGAATGTGTCTGCAGTTCTAGAGTTTTCAGGTAGGGTGTTCCAGATTTTAGGTCCTTTGAAATACATTGAGTTTTTGTAAAGGTGTAGTCGAACACGAGGAATGTCATAGAGATGTTTGTGTCTGGTGTTATGCCCGTGGATACTGTCACAACTATCAAGAAAGCATTTTAGGTCAAGGTTAATATTGGAATTTAAGGTCCTGCAGATATAGACTGCACAGTAGTGAATGTGGATGTTCTGAACAGGGAGTAAGTTTAGATCTATGAAGAGTGGGGGGAGGGGTGCCAGGGATGGGATTTAGTGATTATTCTTACTGCAGCTTTTTGTTGGGTTATTATTGGCTTTAGGTGTGTTGCTGCAGTTGAACCCCAAGCACAGATAGCATAGGTGAGGTATGGATATATAAGTGTGGTATAGTGTGAGAAGGGCAGTTTGCGGCACGTAGTATCGTATCTTGGAGAGGATCCCCACCGTTTTGGATACTTTTTTTTTGTTATGTGTTGGATATGGGTGCTGAAATTTAGGTTGTTGTCGAGGTATAGGCCAAGGAATTTGCCCTTATTATGTCTGGCAATTAGAGTGTAGTCGATCTTAATGCTAAGTTGCGCAACACCTGCTCTGCTACCAAACATAATACAGTAGGTTTTGCCAGTGTTATGTGTAAGTTTATTGGCTGTCATCCAAGTCGATATTTTGAGCAACTCCTCGTTAACAATGATGTTGAGGATGTCAAGATTAGGGTGAGAGATGACATAAGTCGTGTCGTCAGCAAAGAGAATGGGTTTCAGGTGTTGGGATATGTTTGGAAGATCATTGATGAAAATGAGGAAGAGCAGGGGTCCAAGGACACTTCCCTGCGTAACTCCAGTATCAAGTGGCCGCATTGATAAGGCTATGTCTTTAATGGTGACATACTGATACCTATTAGAAAGGTAGGATTTAATTTTTAAATCATTCAAGACACTATACACCGTGTACGTCAGGCCCATATTGGAGTATCCAGCACCAGTATGGAATCCACACCTAATCAAGCACCTTAAGAAATTAGAGATCGTGCAAATGTTTGCAACAAAACTAGTCCCGCAGCTAAAGGGGTATATCCAACGAGGAAAGGAAAATCAACCTGACGACACTGGGGGCCAGGAGAGATAGGAGACACACCTGATAACGACATATAAAATATTGAAAGGAATTAACGAGGAGGATAGAGACAGTATGTTTCAGAGATGGGACACAGCAACAACTGGAAGTTGAAAACTGAAGTAAATTACACGGATATTAGGATAATTCTTCACTCAGAGTTGTCAGTAAGTTCATCAGTCTGGAGAGTGATGTATTGGAGGTAGTATCCATACATAGCTTTAAGAAGAGATACGATAATGCTCATGGAGCAGAGAGTGACCTAGTAGCAACCAGCGAAGAGGTGGGGCCAGAAGCTGTTACTCGACCCATGTAGCCACAAATAGGTAAGCACGCACGCACGCATGTACACACACACAAACACACGCACAAACACAAACACACACGCACGCACACACACACACACCTCTCTCTTGCGCACACACTCACACACACACACACACACACACACACACACACCTCACACACACACAGACAGCCTAGGACCAAATGGTAACTAACATACATACACATGCATGCACATACAACATGCCTAGTGTTTAATCGACATGTGCCTAGGACCAAATGGTAACACACAAACACACGCACACACACGCACACACACACACACACACACACACACACAAAGAAGGCCGCAGACGGAGTACAGTCTAGGGGGTCAGAGACTACAAACCTCACTCAAGGAAAAAGATCTTGGGGTGAGTATAACACCAGGCACATCTCCTGAAGCGCACATCAACCAAATAACTGCTGCAGCATATGGGCGCCTAGCAAACCTCAGAACAGCATTCCGACATCTTAATAAGGAATCATTCAGGACCCTGTACACCGTGTATGTTAGGCCCATATTGGAGTATGCGGCACCAGTTTGGAACCCACACCTAGCCAAGCACGTGAAGAAACTAGAGAAAGTGCAAAGGTTTGCAACAAGACTAGTCCCAGAGCTAAGAGGTATGTCCTACGAGGAGAGGTTAAGGGAAATCAACCTGACGACACTGGAGGACAGGAGAGATAGGGGGGACATGATAACGACATACAAAATACTGAGAGGAATTGACAAGGTGGACAAAGACAGGATGTTCCAGAGATGGGACACAGAAACAAGGGGACACAGTTGGAAGTTGAAGACACAGATGAATCACAGGGATGTTAGGAAGTATTTCTTCAGCCACAGAGTAGTCAGTAAGTGGAATAGTTTGGGAAGCGATGTAGTGGAGGCAGGATCCATACATAGCTTTAAGCAGAGGTATGATAAAGCTCACGGCTCAGGGAGAGTGACCTAGTAGCGATCAGTGAAGAGGCGGGGCCAGGAGCTCGGACTCGACCCCCGCAACCTCAACTAGGTGAGTACAACTAGGTGAGTACACACACACACACACACACACACACACACACACACAGGCTATCCCTACAATAACCCAATAATTTAGGTAATTTTTTCACTCTTCCAGCGGCGACGTCGATAGGAACGGCTGGGACGATTTTAATTAAAACCAGCGCCAGTATACCGTGAAAAAATTAGGCATAATATTCCCGAAGTATGCTGCATGATCCATTATTTTATATTTTATCGAGCAATTTTTCTTCAGTATTTTCATTTTTAACTTATGAATTAATATTTTCATCCGTAGCAGCTGCAGCTGCTGCAGCTGCAGCTGCTGCAGCATTTTCTTCCTCTTCCTTGTTATCACCTTCCTTCACCATCTTCATAATCATCATCATCATCATCATAGTAATCATCACTTTAACAAGAAGAAATAATTAATATTTCTAGTTCGACTACTAATTTTTGTAGTATTGTTACTACTACAACTTCTACAATTACAATTACAACAACAAATACTGCTTCTACAAATATAAACAATATTAATGCTATTAATAACTGGTTAGGTTAGGCCAGGAAACAGGACAAGTGTTTCCTGACTCGGATCTTAGTCAGATGATGACCTGCCATTGGAGCTTTAGGCTATCTGACCGAGGCCTCACGCTGGCATACCCCTCCACCCTTTTAATAATTATAGTCATTGTCATAACATTTGCTTAATAAAACATTCATAGAACGGTACAGTTATTTTCATTATATTACAGTTGTGGTTCATTCGTCTCACGATTGAACGATTAGGTTCATTTAGATGTTTCTTATTCACTCAGCAGTCAGTGTGCACTTGAGTGCTGGTCGGCTATCTGGATGGCATCCTGGGGGATATTATATACCTTAAACTGACCAGGACTTTGAAAGGATCTAAATCAGGGTAGCAGTTCCTAGCCTGTACTTCAACGGTATAAAAACATACTTAGTTCACTATGTGCCTTGTGGCTTGGTTGGCAACACTCTAGCTTTAATAGTCTCTGGTTCAATCCCCGATACGGGTGGAAATGCTGAGTGTGTTGCCTTACACTTACTGTCCTTGTTTACCTAGTAGTAAGGTACCTGTGTGTGTTAGTCGACTGGTGTGGGTCGTATCCTTGAGGACCAGATTGAAGGATCCAAATGGATATAATATAGACGGTTCTCGATGACGCACTGACTCTCTTGGGTTATCCTGGTTGGCTAACCTTCCGGGTTGAAAATCCAAACAAGTCTTTTCATATCTGTAACGTAACTACGGCTCCCTGTACCTCAGCCCTTGCAAAAGGTTCAGGAACTGTATCGCCAAACTTAGAAGATGGAGAGGAGCTGCAATTTAACTCCCTCTCAGAGACCTATTTATTGTAATTAAACCATTCCCAGAGGTCCAACAGCTGCAGTTCAGCATCATCGAAAGTTCTATTACCTGGAATAACCAAGATATATCTTAATTTTTTTTTGCAGTAACACTGGGATAATAAAACAGAGGCAATCATAAAATTGTCATATATTTAAAAAATATACATTTATATTTACTTAATTATACTAGCTTTAAATGCTCTACAGCATTTTTGATGAAAAAAAAAATTAGAAATTTTAAAATTTGAAACCATAGCAGATTATGTTACCCCAATTTTTTTTAAATAAAAATAGCATCTACTAAGTCCCATAAAAATAGGAACTTACTTAAAGTAACATGTTCAAACACAAAGTTTGAAGAAGTATTCTCAAGTAATCGCGAATTGTTCAAGTTAGCAAACCAAAATGTATACAGCACGAAACTAATCCTAACTTCGTGAAGTAAAATACATCAATATTGAGTTTTTAACCTCCCACGAAAAGGAATTCTCTAGTTGTAACACAGTATCCAGTATCCTCCTCTTTTTTTTGTAGATGAATGGTTCAGAGAACCGACATGTTGATAAATTAGGCACATGTGCAACTCTTGGGTATCTTTATTGAGGAAACGTTTCGCCACACAGTGGCTTCATCAGTCCATACGTAGGAGAAACTTGAAGAACAGGAGGAGAATGAGGTAATCAGTATCTCAACCTTGAGTCGACGTGTTCAGTCCATCAGTCTTGAACACATCGACTCAAGGTTGAGATACTGATTACCTCATTCTCCTCCTGTTCTTCATCAGTATCTCAACCTTGAGTCGATGTGTTCAAGACTGATGGACTGAACACGTCGACTCAAGGTTGAGATACTGATTACCTCATTCTCCTCCTGTTCTTCAAGTTTCTCCTACGTATGGACTCATGAAGCCACTGTGTGGCGAAACGTTTCCTCAATAAAGATACCCATGAGTTGCACATGTGCTCTTTTTTTTTGATATAATGGGACTCTCATAGCTCGGTTCAAATGTAAACTTTTTTTTAGGCAAGATACACAAACGCTGAAAATTTGCGGCTAATCATAAATCATTTACCAGTTCCTGCAAAAGCTTAACTTGAATGTTACGCTTTAGCACAAAAGTGTTAAAAAGCGTAACCTTTGGGTTACGCGTTAGAAGTTTACTAAAATTACGTTACAAATTGGGAATAATCATCTTATATACACCATGGTACGGGTGGGATTCGAGCTCACGGCAAGCAAGTCGTGAAACTCCATGAGTGCGAACCCCACCCGTATAATGGTTGGCTTGCAGTCGTCTTATTACGATGTCGTGAGTCATGATGGCTTTGAGGGAACATGAGGTAGAGTTCATCACGGCCACGCTGGCGGGAGATTTATCTGCAAAACTTACATTTGTGGTCACAGTGGGACCCATGCTAACTTCCCGATGGTGTATAAAAAAAAAACATAGTTGGATGAACCTTACTGTAGCCAACTGGCCCAGTCGCGTTTTACGACTCACTTGTCATGGGTTCTAACCCAACTCGTACCGTGGGTTGTTAGCAATCGTGTTATTACGATTTCGTGAATCGTCTTAGAGGTCTTAAATACTCGTGCGCCTTATATGTCGGAAAATACGGTAATAACGTATTGAAGCCTACTTATGGTTCAATGCATTAATATGGACATATTTGCAAATTCTATATTAACTAACAATCCTAATATTATAATAACGGGGAGCTCTAAACCCGTAGGAATTATACAGCACTTGTAGGGGGGAATGAATGGAAGATATTCAGGTTCAATTCAGGGAACTGGAACACAGATCCAATTCCCTAGATCAAGAACCTCTCACCAGCGTCAAGACACCTCCCTTGATGGGTAACAATCCGAAGCTTCATCCGCGTAAAATAAAATTCATTTTTAGGAGCCGATCAGAAGAAGCTTTCTCAAAGAGAAAAAAAATTCCGATATTCAGTGTAGATATTAACTGCCGGGAAATATCTAGTAAAACTTACAATTATTATTTTTTCTTTCATTCACTGTACGATACTATTACTTTTTGCCCTTCACACTACCGTCATTTCCTAGATCTATTTGCTTGACAAACATCAACAACTTACAGTCCTCTCTCTCTCTCTCTCTCTCTCTCTCTCTCTCTCTCTCTCTCTCTCTCTCTAGACAACACCATCACTCACGTGTTCTTTACTACATATACGCCAGTGCTGGAGTTCCCCTTGGCTATCGTCGCGTCAAGTGAGTCGGATTAATTTAGTGCAATAGCTGCCGAAAGCAATTAAAACTCCTTAAACCTCTATGTATGAATTAAGGTTTATTGAGCCTTCGGCGTCTTCCCGCTGAATTGTCCTTTGTAGGAGAAACTAACTTTAACTGGAGTGGATTCGGCTAATCTTACGAAAGCTGACTATATCAAGCCTGAAGACCCTGCGAGATTTGACTTAACCAAAACAAACATGGCACACGCTAAGCTGATTTAACCTTAACCGATCTAATTTAACTTAATGTGACTTCAATATGCTTACCTACCTTTACCATACATAAGATAAACTGGCAGTACCTTACTTAAGCTGGCCTACACTAAGCTGCTTAAGTTTATATTCCATCTAGCTGGCTGGTCTTAAAAGCTGGTTCCGAATGACTTACTGGTCAACAATATTTAAAATATACTGTGTGAAAATATATTTTCATTTGAAAAATAAATCATTATTATAATGCTCTAACAGAGCGATAATTTGCCCTATTAATAGAGTGTTTTGTAATGTGTCTTCAACAAACAACTGGCATGCAATAAAAAAAAAACTTGTGCAACAACAAATAATGCAAATCGCTAGTTCTGCCTGCATTATTTGTACTATATATTTTTAACTACCTGCAGTGCATAATGAATCATTTTTTCGAGTAATATTATTTTAATCAGTGATAAATACATGAAATATTTTATGTATTTATCACTGATTAAAATAATATCTCTCTTTCTAATGCTGAAATCTCTTACAAATGCAGAACCATTTTTTTTATTAAGATTTGAAGAAACAATATACTTTTTCCTCGTACAAAATTTTGTGAATTGAAATAATAATGTATAATTTCTCTATTTTTATTTTGTAAGACTAAATTCAGCTTGACCAAGCGAAGGTTTTTATTTTTTGGTATCAACTTTGTAGACAAACTAGGAATGAAGAGTAGCAAACTAGGAACAGAGTAACAAACCAACTAGGAATAAAGTGTAACAGAAACTAGGAATGAATAGCAGTAACAGTAGACAAACTAGAAATGAAGCGTAGGAGACACACTAGGAATGAAAAGTAGCAAACAAACTAGCAATTAAAGGGAGTTAACAAACTAGAAATGAAAAGCATCAGACAAACTAGGAATGTAAATAACAGATATCAGATAGGCTTTATATTAGACAATGTCTCACCCTGAAAAACACAGTGTTTTTCTGCACGAAACCTGGTGGTTACTTCTGTTGATTAATTTCAAACTTTCAATACTGTATCTTACTTAGAGGAGGCTCTGCTAAGAGTGTGTTAGTGCCAGTTTAAAAATTGGGGAAATAGGGAAAATTGGGATATTAAATTCGATGTGATAACTTGTAAGTGTCATTTATAATTTTCAAATCGTCAGCGTTGATGCGTCTTAATAAGAGGAAGGTATAAATTGTTATCGGACTGTGTAGACGCCATTCTGGTATAAACCTTGGTAATACATACCGACATGTTGGTTTATAATGACACATAAGCGAACACCAGGGCATGTTTATTAGAAAACGTTTCGGCCCTGAGACCTTGATCACTCCTAACATACAGAGGCTAAAAAGACAGTATATGTAGGTAGAGAGTGAGGTGAAAGTGACTCATGGTGACACGAAGAATTCCAAATTGGGATGAGGACAAGTGGACAGTGTGATCATGTGACTCAGGTGTTGTTAGGTAGGTGGGACTTTGCCTGGATGAGTATCATGTATGCTAATGATTTAGAAATTATGTTGTTTCAAGTATATTCTATTGTGTCGGTGACGGCGATTAAAGAGGCTACCAGACGTCGTCGGCGTCTGAGATCTTGTTCGGTGAGGACAAGCTGTGGAGGACACAGGCGTACTTTAACATTTCGATGTTCGTGCAGGCGAACCGAAAGACTTCTGCCTGTTCCCCCTACGAAACGCAGATTTCCTCACTATGAACGTAACCCCACACTTCTAACGTCCACAGCGGGCGTCTGCACCATCCCCTGTGGCAATTGCACCAAGAAATATGCAGGAAAAACTGTCAGAAGTCTTTCGGTCAGCTTGAACGGAGAAATAAAAACTCACTCAAGTTGGGTCTTTATGATCCAACTTGAGTGAGTATTGTCGCCTGTTCACCAACAGTCAATAAAACCATTATTTCTAAAAAAAAAAAAAAAGATTAAAGGAAACCCTCGGTGTAAATGCATTGATAAATATATACCTCTGAGTATATGTTTGGTCACATAAGTATCTGTCCTCTCAGAAATCTGTGAGGACAGATACTTGCTTGGACTTCCAGCAAGCATGAGTGAGCGTGTTAGATAAGAGTGAATGCAGACAAATGGTTTTCAGCACTTGACGTGCTGTTGGAGTGAGACCAAAGTAACATTTATGAAGGGATTCAGGTAAACCGACAGGCCGGACTTGAGTACTGAAAATGGGAAGTACAGTGCCTGCACTCTGAAGGAGGGGTGTTAATGTTGCAGTTTCATAACTGTAAACACGTGACAAATAGGCATAAATGGGGAGACATTAGAATGAGGCCACGTCACAAAACGGTGTTCCACAGGGGTCAGTGTTTGGTCCCTTGTTCACAATTTACATAAATGACATAGATGGGGAATAAATATTATTATTAGACTATTAGACTAAACCTAGTTGTACTATAGCTCTTTCTAGCTCAGTACATAGTCAATACCAAATTCACTATATTAGACCATAGTGCAATTACTAGTGAGAGACTAGTGCTATTTTTAATTTGTATTTTTATATTATTAGATTAAATTCAGTTGTACCATAGCTCATTCTAACTCAATACATAGTCAATACCAAATTCACTATATTAGACCATAGTGCAATTACTAGTGAGAGACTAGTGCTATTTTTAATTTGTATTTCTATATTATTAGATTAAACCTATTGTACTTTAGCTCATTCTAGCTCAAAACATAGACTCCACAAAAGTCATTATTAGACCTTAGTGCAATTACAAGTGAGAGTCTTGTTCTATTTTTAATTTGTATTTTTATATTACTAGTTTATACCTAGTTGTACTTTAGTTCATTCCAGCACAACACACAGACAACATCAACTTCATTATGTGTAGTAGTGACTATACCCTACATGACCAAAATACTCTAGCTATATACTTGTCCAAACTTCCTACCACTACAGATATCAGTACTAGAACTCAACACACAACTCAGGATATAAATAACCATAATTTAAACCTAGAAGATGATTGATCACGTTGACCCTGATCTAAACCTCCATAATCTGACACCCAATCAAAACCTATTGGAAAGTAACTGCCTTTATTACACAGCATCACAAGCCACCACTATCCTAAACAATGCTAAAAGTCTATCAATACTTAACTAAAACATCAGGTCCTTAAGCAAACACTATGATGACCTCCTAGTACTCCTTGAATCACTAAAGATACCCTTCTCCTGCATTATTCTTACTGAGACTTGGCTTAAGCAGGACACAATAGATATCTACCCTCTACCAGGATACACAGCAATTCACAACTGCAGACCAAACCAAGTTGGGGGTGGTATTGCAATCTATTACTCTAACCAATTATCTTGTCTTAGCACCACTTGCTTTAGTGATGAATATGGGGAATACATTTTTGCTAATTTTACTGTAAAAAACCTTAAGACGCCTATAACAATCGGTGCCATTTACCGGATACCTCACACAAACATCCCAAATTTCAGTGAGAAATTAAAGTCACTAATAACAAACAGACAAATGAATAAGCACCACCTTCTCTTAGCTTGAGACTTCAACATCAACCTTGGCTTACTAGATGATCAGCCTGTAACTGATTTCATCAACAATATGAACAACACACTTCTCATACCAACAATAACTAAACCAACCAGGCTCACTGAGACAAGTGCAACCATAATAGACCACATATGGACCAATATACTAGCCCCCCTTAAATCAGGGATAATCACAGATAGCACTACAGACCACTACCCTACCTTCCTCCTGACAAACATTAGTAAACCACCACTTGAATACAACAAAGTCTCATTTAGACTCCATGACGAGGCCTCAGTAAGGAAGTTCACAGCTGACCTAGAGACTGTTGATTGGCCTACAGAATTCTCCAACGCCAATGGTATTGATGACTGGACAGACATTTTTCTTAACAAATTACTTAGACTATACAACAAACATTGTCCTATAAAAACAAAACAGATCACAAACAAACGGCTTGGTTGCCCATGGCTAACCAGCACCATTCTGAAATCCATTGACAAGAAACACCAATATGAAAAGCAATATAGACAGGGCTTAATACACAAAGATACTCTTAAACACTATTCATCAGCTCTCACCAAAGTAATAAAGAAAGCCAAACAACTATACTACTCCAGTAGATTCACAGACACTAGAGGAGATATAAAAAAGACCTGGAAAACACTCTCTCAGATTCTAGGGACCCACAAACTGAAAAAAACAAGAATATTGTCCTAACTAAACCTAATGAAACACCACTACATCCCACTGACACAGCTAACAAGATAAACGACTTCTTCTCAAACATAGGATCTAATCTCGCCAGTAAAATCCCACATACCAATGCCCATGCCGGGGACTACCTAGATGGGAATTTCCCTAATTCCTTCTATCTTGCACCAACTGAGCCCACGGAAGTCATTGAGATTATAAAGTCACTTAAAAATAACTCGGGGAATCTGTCTCATGTCCCACCATTACTGTACAAGCGAGCGGCCCATGTCCTTTTGCATGCTATTTCATTACTTTTTAACAAGTCACTAGAGACTAGCACCTTCCCGAAACTACTCAAGATGGCAAGGGTTACACCAATACATAAAGGTGGTGACCCTACAGACTTAAACAACTATAGGCCAATATCTAACTTACCATTGCTATCCAAAATCTTTGAGAAACTCGTGCACAGGAGACTGTATTCATTTATAACGGCTCAAAACATACTCAACCCCTGCCAATTTGGATTCAGGAAAAATAAAAGCACTAATGATGCAATCATAAAAATGCTAGATCTGCTTTACACAGCATTGGAAAATAAGGAATATCCACTAGGAATTTTTATTGACCTAAGAAAAGGTTTTGACACAGTAGACCACGACATCCTACTCCACAAACTTGATCATTACGGTATAAGAGGCCATGCGCTTGCTTATTTCAAATCTTACATTACTAATAGGTATCAGTACGTCACCATTAAAGACACAGCATCAGCAACACGGCCACTTGATACTGGAGTTCCGCAGGGAAGTGTCCTTGGTCCCCTGCTCTTCCTCATATACATCAATGACCTTCCAAACGTATCCCAACACCTGAAACCCATTCTCTTTGCTGATGACACGACTTATGTCATCTCTCATTCTAATCTTGCCACCCTCAACACCATTGTGAATGAGGAGCTGATTAAAATATCGACTTGGATGACAGCCAATAAACTTACGCTTAACACTGACAAAACTTACTATATTATGTTTGGTAGCAGAGCAGGAGATGCACAAATTAACATTAAGATTGACAACACTCTAATTACCAGAAATAATGGGGAAAAATTCCTAGGCTTATACCTTGACAACAACCTGAATTTCAGCACCCATATCCAGCATATAACCAAAAAAGTATCCAAAACGGTTGGGATCCTCTCCAAGATACGATACTACGTGCCGCAAAATGCCCTTCTCACACTATACCACTCACTTATTTATCCATACCTCACCTATGCTATTTGTGCTTGGGGATCAACTGCAGCAACACACCTAAATCCAATAATAACCCAACAAAAAGCTGCAGTAGGAATAATCACTAAATCCCATCCCTGGCAACACATCCCCCCCCACTCTTCATAGACCTAAACTTACTCCCAGTTCAGTACATCCACACTTACTACTGTGCAATCTACATCTACAGGGCCTTAAACTCTAATATCAACCTTGACCTAAAACGCTTTCTTGATAGTTGTGACAGAACCCACAGGCATAACACCAGACACAAACATCTCTACGACATTCCCCGTGTCCGACTCAACCTTTACAAAAATTAAATGTATGTCAAAGGCCCTAAAATCTGGAATACCCTACCTGAGAACTCTAGAACTGCAGACACATTCATCACCTTCAAAACTACCATTAGAAAACATCTTATCTCCCTGATACACCCTGTCAACTAACTACACGAATACCACCTGGTGGTTCACACTTACACTCACTCACTCATTTGACCATAAACAGAAATATTAATCTCAATCTTAAAATAATGAATCCTGTGATACTCCAATACTGAAACTATGTACTGTGCCAAAACAAAAGCATTCACATTGCTAAACTCACAAACTGGTATTTAGTCACTTAGCCATAATACCAACTTACCTCATAATTTGTAATATTTTACAATTAAGAATAAAACTAAGTATGCCCGAAATGCCTAGCCATGCTAAGCGTTCTAGTGGTACACTCTGTAATCACAATTTTACTACATGTAAACCACACAATAACCAAATTTCTGTAAACTCAGCATTGTAATCCTCATAGAGAATAAACTTTGAATTTGAATTTGAATTTGAGCAAATTTGCTGTTGACACCAAAACAGACCGTCTAATTCATTCTAATGAAGACATTAGAGCACTCCAAGGTGATTTGAATAGACTGATGTAGTGGTCGGAGAAGTGGCAGATGCAGTTTAATATAGACAAATGCAAAGTTCTAAATGTTGGACAGAAAAATAACCATGCCACATGTAAACTAAAAGGATTTAGGAGTTCTGGTTAGCAATAATCTAAAACCAAGACAACAATGCGAAGGGCTGGAGTTTTGAGACTATGACCGCGGGTTCAATCCCGGCCGGGGTATGGTTTGTTTGCAATCGTGTCATTACGATTTCTTGAGTCATGTTGACGGCAGTGAAGGGACTTGAGCTAGAGTTCGTCACGGCCACGCTAGCTGGAGATTCGTCTGTAAAAACTTGCATTTGTGGTCACAGTGGTGCCTGTGCTAACCTTCCTATGGTGTAGAAATATACCTAGTTGGATGAATCTTATTGTGGCTAGCTGGTCTAATGGCTAACGCGACGGGCTGGAGTTTTGACACTCTATGACCGCGGGTTCAATCCCGGCCGGGGGTATAGTTTGGTATACATTAGTGTTCGCAATAAAGCTAACCGAATCCTTGGCTTCATAGCAAGAAGTATAAATAATAGATGTCCTCAGGTTGTTCTTCAGCTTTATATATCTGCACAGTTTTGGTCACCGTATTACAGAATGGATATAAATGCACTGGAAAACGTACAAAGGAGGATGACAAAGTTGATCTCATGTATCAGAAGATAGACTGAGGGCCCTGAATCTGCACTCGAGAAAGGCGTAGAATTAGGGAAGATATGACTGAGGTGTATAAATGGAAAACAGGAATTAATAAATAGGATGTAAATAGCGTTCTAAAAGTATCTAGCATAGACAGGTCTCGCAGCAATGGTTTTAAATTGGAAAAATTCAGATTCAGGAAGGATATAGGAGAGCACTGGTTTGGTAATAGAGTTGTGGATGAGTGAAACAAACTCCCGAGTACCGTCACAGAGGCTAAGACGTTGTGTAGTTTAAAAAATAGGTTGGATAAATACATAAGTGGGTGTGGGTGGGTGTGAATTGGACCTGACTAGCTTGTGCCACTAGGTCGGTTGCAGTGCTCCTCCCTTAAGTGAATGTGACTGACCTGAATAGGTCAAGGCATTGGCTTAAGCCTGTGGGAGAATTGAACCTGCCTCGCATGGGCCAGTAGACCTGTTGCAGTGTTCCTTCTCTATGTTAACTGACCGGTTTTACCTATTCGGCACGACATACATATTACTTTCTAGGTAGAGGGTTGGCAGACAGCAAGATGTATGTTATACAATAATAAAATGAATGACTGTGTGTGTGTGTGTGTGTGTGTGTGTGTGTGTGTGTGTGTGTGTGTGTGTGTGTGTGTGTGTGTGTGTGTGTGTGTGTGTGTAATATAAAGAATATGACATCAATATTCAAAATATTTTTTTATGTAGTTCAATGTGAGAGTTTACCAACAACATACCTAAACTCAACACATTTTTATATCATCATAGTAAAGATTATTAAATGTACATGAAGCGGTAGTTACGTTTGAGTTATTCCACGCACGAAGCGGAGGCTCGATCCTCCGTCTAGTAATCTAGATGTAGATACAATACTTTCGCAGAGAGAGTTACCCTTATTATTGTAAACAAAAACTTACCTAATAATATCGTTCTCTGCTTCAGAGTTTTATTTTCTGTGTTCTACCAAGATCAGATATAAGAATGCTAACGAAATTTTCATAAAAGATGAATCTGTGATTTAAATTTCTACTCGAATGTTACTTGCATTCACAAAGCAAAAATGACAAGATTACCTTGGGAAATTCGCTGTGCTTTTGAATTTATTACCAGAAAATGAGTGGCTAGAACCACTGGATGGTTGGTTAATAAAATGCAAAAGTGTTTACTTTTGATAAATTAGACACATGTGCAAGAGTTGCACATGTGTCTAATTTATCAACGTGTCGGTTCTGTGAGCCATTCATCTACAATCGTGTTTACTTTTGTGGAAATTTCTACCAAATATGTACCGTGTCTTTCTTCGTTCTCTGTATCAATAACCAAGACTATTCTTTAATAGTGACGATAGTAGTGAGTTAAAAGACACACAAATACACTAGAGTTCTTTGTCGAGTCCTTTATGGAGTCCCTTCTGGATGACTCAAACCCTATTTCTCAAAGGTTGATTGACTGATTACATCATTTCATTACTACACCTGCTGCCTATGCATACCCAACTGTTGCACATGTGTCACTCACCATTATCATCATCATTTCTTTGTGCTATTGCAGAACCTCCCATCAATATTACTGACTGGTCAAAATGAACTACCTTATGTCTACTTTTATTCCCCGTTTCCAGCCATTAAGTGTACACACCATCGGACTTCTCTTGTTAACTGCATCACTTACAGCTTTATTGTCTATATTCGTGTGGTGAATTTCTTCCCTTCCTCTCTCTCTCTCTCTCTCTCTCTCTCTCTCTCTCTCTCTCTCTCTGATTTCCACTTGTTATTGATAATAAAAACTGACTTCGAAAACAGACCACATTTTTCTTACCACTGATTTCAGTTAAAAAAAAAGACGAGATCACTACAGTGTTCTTGTATCTTCTGCTTTAATATCTTCATGCTGTAAGCGTCATCGTGTGAGTCAAGGGCGTCAAGGGTGTATAACTCGGCTCACAATCATTTTCAAGCCTTCTAAATAATGACTCAAACCAACAGTATTTCATAATTCATTATAATAATAATTTTCATTTCTTCAAAATATATGATTCAACTGATATAGACTTAGTTTACATTATAGAAAGCTCCTGCTTATATATAGCACTTTAACAGTTTAAGTTAATCTAGTCGCCCAGGATAAAGCCCACAACAGTTGACTAACACCCAGGTACCTACTTACTGCTAGGTGAACAGTGGCAGCAGGTGTAAGGAAACACGCCGAACGCTTCACCGGGCCGGTGATCGATCCCGGACCCTCAGTGCTTCGTTGCTATTAGGCATTCATGCCTAATAGCAACGAAGATGGTTTCTACTCACTGGTGTAACCAAATCAATGCACCCCTAAAGTCTAGTTTTAACCTAATTGGACCACGAGTCAGCCCGATTGTAGCAATGTTCCACAGTGGTATTTTTAAAGGGATTCTGTCTGGGTGCTGGGGTTAAGAATTTCAACGGCGCCACAAAATATGCGATATTCTCTCCAGCTAAATGTTTTATCATTGGATGGCGTCAGCTGCCTTTTGCATGATCCATCCTGAGCATACAGCTCCTTGGTACTCTTCCAGTTATCAGCGTTTTTCTTCCAGCAAATAGCATGGACGATAACCTTACCCAGTTATGAGGCTTGAGCCTTATCTGAAAGGTAACCGTGAACTTCACTGTCTCCACAACATTAAATAACACAGTGTTCATCAGATAAATCTTGTTCATCAACACAAGCACCAGCCTCTGATGATTCTTCACTCTGTTTACTCATGACATTAGCAATATTGATCAGTTTACATCCCATCACACACGTCACAGATATGAAAAAAAATACAAGTTATTTAGTAAACTTTTTCGTATACAACATAATTTCTGCATGTTTGGTCTAACATTTTAGTGTCACAGAGAAACTGAAGTAGTTTTCAACGTCACTGAAAAGCGTTATCATTCGGATTCTCTTATAATAAGTTCTAATTTACTTTTCCGAAAATTAAGCAATATAGTCATGAAAGGTTCTTATTTTAAATCTTCAGAAACAAAAAATTCCCAGAAAAGAAATTGATGGAGAATCTATATATGTCGTTCAGGACGTGGTCCAGCAACAAATGACATCAAATTATTTCTACAGCAATTCTATTCTGGTTCGAGCTAAATTCTGGGTTCTCCTACCAGAGTACAGCGTAAAGAGTAGCAAGTGTGCCCCTTCATGAGGGTCAAGGCTGTTGGGAGATATATATTTATATATATATATATATATATATATATATATATATATATATATATATATATATATATATATATATATATATATGCAGGAGAAGCCACGGGGTGGAAATCTTTAGCTCAGTTACTTTCACACTTCTCAGTGCGTAATCATCTGTGCAATGTTGCAAGGGAGCAACCAAAGCAGGGAGAGAGGTCTCAGAGTAGCGTAGGTGTCAACGGCCACTGTTACCCTTAGACTGGGTTAGTGGTCGGTGCCAACCCCACCCTACCATTATCCCCCTACTCCCTGTATGGGGTAGGAGGGTTTTCTAGATGTCATGTATGAAATTATAAGATATAAAAACATACAAAAAGCAGAAACCCTCAGAAACCCTCCTACCCCATATAGGGAGTAGGGGGATAATGGTAGGATGGGGCTGGCATCGACCACTAACCCAGTCTAAGGGTAACAGTGGCCGATGACACCTATGCTACTCTGAGACCTCTCTCCCTGCTTTGGTTGCTCCCTTGCAACATTGCACAGCTGATTACGCACTGAGAAGTGTGAAAGTACTTGAGCTAAAGATTTCTACCCCGTGGCTTGTCCTGCATAGTTATGATCGCCCGTCTGCGATTTTGTGTGTGTGTATATATATATATATATATATATATATATATATATATATATATATATATATATATATATAGAGAGAGAGAGAGAGAGAGAGAGAGAGAGAGAGAGAGAGAGAGAGAGAGAGAGGCTTTAATTTAGCATATCCCTACCAATGCATCATAGGTGGATCGATAGGGATATCTAGGAACAATCAGTAATAGTGCTTAAGCGACTTCTATAGGGGTATCTCAGAGATATTGATTGGTAATAAATGAATAACAGGAAAAGTTGGTAGATGGCTCTATAACTTCCTAACAAACAGAACACAAAAAGTAATAGTAAACAGAATACAATCTGAGGCGGCTACAGTGAAAAGCTCTGCTCCACGCACAGTACTCGCTCCTATCGTGTTCCTCATCCTCATATCTGGCATAGACAGAGATGTGAGCCATAGCTCTGTGTCTTCCTTTGCGCATGACACATGAATTGCCTTGACAGTGTCCTCCATCGAGGACACTGCAAGACTCCAAGCGGACATCAACCAAATCTTTAAATGGGCCTCAAAAAGCAATGTGAAGTTCAATGAAGAGAAATTTCAACTACTCACATATGGAAAACTTGAGGAAATTAAAACTTTATCAGAGTATAAAACAAATTCTAACCACAAAATAGAGCGAGAAACTAATTTGAAGGACCAGGTATTGATAATGTTAGAGGATCTCACCTTCAAAGACCACAACAATGTATGTCATCTGCTAGACAAATGATAGGATGGATAATGAGAACCTTCAAAACTAGAGACGCTAAACCCTTAATGATTCCCTTCAAATCGCTTGTTTTTTCTAAGCTGAAGTATTGCTGTACACTAATTGCGAATTGTCGGCCTGGAGAATGTACAGAGAACTTTCACGGCACATATAGGTACGATAAAGCTCCTAAATTACTGGGAGCGGTTGAAGTCCTTTGATCTGTATTCCCTGGAACGCAGGCGAGAAAGATACATAATAATATACACCTGGAAAATCCTAAAGGAATTGGTACCAAAACCTATAATGATAATAATAATAAATAATAATAATAATGATAATTTTTATTTACTACAAGTACATGTACAATGTATACAGCTCTAGCTGACATCAGTGACATACTTTACAGAAAGCCGCTTGTTATGCAGAGCATTTCGGGAAAATTAGGTCAGTCTTGTCCCAGGATGGGACCCACACCAGTCGACTAACGCCCAGGTACCCATTTTACTGATGGGTGAACATAGACATCTGGTGTAAAGAAACACGCCCAGTGTTTCTACCCTCGCTGGGAATCGAACCCAGACCCTCGGCATGTGAAGCTAGAGCTTTACCCACCAGGCCATGGGGCA
Source organism: Cherax quadricarinatus (assembly GCF_038502225.1). NCBI lineage: Eukaryota > Metazoa > Arthropoda > Malacostraca > Decapoda > Parastacidae > Cherax > Cherax quadricarinatus. The sequence goes on from NC_091360.1 coordinate 11,203,267, forward strand.
CACGATAATCATTCCCTACGAAAGCAAAAGTCTCGGCAGGAGATGCAACATGAAAAACAGGGGGCGCCACGAGTACACTAAGAGAACACAGTAAGTGTCATGGGCCCAAGACTGTTCAGCTGCCTCCCAACATACATACGGGGGATTACCAATAGACCCCTGGCTGGCTTCAAGGCTTACGACAGACACCGAAAGTCAGTACCTGATCTGTCAGGCTATAGTTCGTACGTCGGGTTTATGCGCGCCCAGCAGTAACAACCTGGTTGATCAGACCCTGATCCACCACGAGGCCTGGTCTCAGACCGAGCCGCGGGGGTGTTGACCCTCCGAAACCCTCTCCAGGTAAACTCTGCATGGGTATCTGAGTTTAGTGATGAGTGGCGGCTGAATGGCATCGGTAAGAGTATCTGAATGCGTGAGCAATCAAGCTGTAGGACACCACTATAAAATAAAGTATGAGTAATATCGACATTAGCATCTGAGCGGCATAAAGTATGCATACGAATGTGATAAATAGGGTTATCTGAGTGAGATTAGAAAGGGTATCTGATTACATCGATAAGGGTACCAGAGTGGGATTCACAAGGATATCTAAACAGAATTTATTTGAGTATGGTAGGGTAATCGATTGAAGATAGGAATATCTGAGTGGTATCGATTAGTATTTCTAAGCGGGAATAATAAGGGTATCACTGACGTCTGATTCCGAGTGTGTATCAGGCACATGAATATGAAACCAGACATTCTACGATAGAGTCACAATTTCAGGGTAATCAAGAATTTTGCAATATTTGACCAGAGTATAACTATGTAGCTGAGGTGCTTACATAGAAAAGTGTGTAGTTACACACATACAAGTCTACACATCCAACACACACATTGCCATTTGCACTTATGTAGCGATGTATGGGAGTACATATGTCTGATCTGAGCTTGGGAATGTCTGTATGGCTAATACGTTAGGCCCATGTAGGAGGCATAGATGTACTTAGAACAATGGTTATAACAATGGTTATAAGAATGGTTGTAACAATTTAGCATGTATATATTCTTATACACACACAAACACACAAACATGGACATGCACATTTATGCATGTACATGTCTGAGGTGCGTCGCTGTGGTACGTGATTGGTACGTGAATAATCTTCAGAATAACAGTGTTTCCAGCTGGATAAACATGTTACTCGAGTGAAGTTCAGTGTTACCAGACTTAACAGAGGTTCCAGGAACAATTGCAGATGCAAATTAACTGATTTTCCCGAGAGTGAATTAGTTAATTGCTCTTTATCTGAACTGAACTGAGGAAGAAGCAATTAGTGGATAAGAGCAGAAGGTATAGAGATAACTGGAAGAGAGGATCATAGAAATGAAAGCGCTGAACTCATACTGTTAGCTCCTATTCCTTGGATCAATAGACCTCCACCATCAAGGCATCTCAGCTCTTCCCTTGAGGGATTGATGTCAGCACATGGTGTAGAAAGAAGCGGAAGGGAGCAGCCTCTGGGCTACAGGTAGAGTGACACTCAGTGATATTTCCCAAAGGAAAGAAATTAATCACAACAGTCAACAGTCATCATATACGTGATATAATAACATAATTATAAACATAAAGCAGTAACTGTGAACACTTTTCTTTTAATCTCCGGAGGCTGTCCAGCTGGCGGAGGCCCCTGGGCTGCAGCCCCTGGAATCCATGCCTTAAATCCAGCCCTGGAAGGAAGGGAGGTTCAACGAGGTGAGCGTCAGCATTATTAAAATAGTCACAAAGTTGTCGAAAATATGTATGAAGTCAACAATAAATGGGAAACTGGAGGTAATCAGTTCTGAGCTAAGGAAGGAAAAGAGTAACTTTAGTTCGTTGGATGAAGAGCCAGTTTCTGATATCTAGGGATCAACTCTAGTCACTGATGTGAATATGTAAGTTCAAAGATAAGTGGTAAGGAGTTTTATGTAAATAGTTTAGAAAACCGACAAGTTGAAGAATGAGACACTTATGCAGCATTTGGGAATCTATATTGCGGAAACGTTTCAGTCCAATACAGAGAAGAACGGAGGAAGATGAGGAGGGTGAGGCAATCAGTCCCTCAACCTGGAGTCGATGTACTCAGTCCATCAATATTTAATATTTTAAGGAGGTTGAACTCTGTCTCGCGAAATGTTGACATTTTATTTCTAAGAATCTTAAAATGCAACCATGGAGATGTTTCGGTCTATCCTGGACCATTATCAAGTCGTCTTGACTTCAGATTATGAGTTAGATGTGAACTGTATCTAACAGGTATTGTGATTTTGATTCTAACAAAGAGTATAGGGAAACAAATCATGTGAATTTATTTGATCGAAAAACCAGCTGAACGAGTTTGTCATAAGTCAGTCAGTGGTAAGTCCATCTTGAGACCGAACTTGTGCCACCTCTCCTTCCTCGGATCAAACCTGTTTCCCATTCCAAACACACTGCATGACACTTGCACGTTTAATGCTTCCATATGAAATTAATAAGATTAATAAAACAATGATAATAATAATAATAAATAATAATAATAATAATAATAATAATAATAATAATAATAATAATAATGAGATGACCCAAGATATATATCCTAAGCCAGGATATATATCTTAGGTCATCTCTAAGCCAAGAAATACATATCTTAGGTCATCTCTAAGCCAGGAAATATGTATCTTAGGTCATCTCTAAGCCAGGAAATATATATCTTAGGTCATCTCTAAGCCAAGAAATATGTATCTTAGGTCATCTCTAAGCCAAGAAATATGTATCTTAGGTCATCTCTAAGCCAAGAAATATATATCTTAGGTCATCTCTATGCCAGGAAATATGTATCTTAGGTCATCTCTAAGCCAAGAAATATGTATTTTAGGTCATCTCTACGCCAAGAAATATATATCTTAGGTCATCTCTACGCCAAGAAATATATATCTTAGGTCATCTCTACGCCAGGAAATATATATCTTAGGTCATCTCTACGCAAGGAAATATATATCTTAGGTCATCTCTAAGCCAGGAAATATATATCTTAGGTCATCTCTACGCCAGGAAATATATATCTTAGGTCATCTCTAAGCTAGGAAATATATATCTAAGAAATACTAAAACCCCCAGGATGCGACCCAGAGCAGTCGACTAGCACTTAGGTACCCACATACTGTTAGGTGAACAGCGGCAGTAGGTGTAAGGAAACATGCCCAGCGTTTTCACCCGTGCCGGCGATCGAACTACGGACACTCAGTGTGTGAGCTGAGTGCACTACCACCTGAGATACGAACCACAGCTATTAAATATATAAGAAGGATAAAAGAGAATCATCATAAGTGGATGAATACACAAGGAACATCACTTACAATTTCTAAATGAGAGTTACAGTGCGGAAAGAGAAGCTAGCAATGTTTACCCTGTCACAGTATATTGTCCAAGATGGACTCTATACGTGAGATAATGAAATGTGTCAGTCTGAGTTGAGAGTCACTAGGAGGGTAATGAAGATATAGTCAAGTATACCACTGAGGGTACAGTAGCTATGACACCTTCAAAGGCTTCGTTCCAGCACAGCTGGAGATACTATTGTGTGGGTTTAACTCAGCACAGTCTATCTCATACACTTGAAAACTATGTGACGTGGGAGAGGGATGGGGGAGAGTAGCGAGGGAGAGGAGTGAGACAGATGAAAGTGAGGAGTATGGGAGAGGAGTGAGGGAGAAGAAGGAGAGGAGTGGATATGAGAAGTAAGGGAGAGAGTTGAAGGTGAGGAGTGTGGGAGACGAATAAGAAAGAGCAGTGAGGAGTGTGGGAGACGAATAAGAAAGAGGAGTGAGGATTGGAGGGATGAGTGGTGGAGGGAGAGTGGAGAGGGAAGGAAAAAGGGAGGGAAGAGAAGGAGGGAGGGAGGGAAGAGAGGGAGGGAGGGAAGAGAGGGAGGGAAGAGAGGGAGGGAGGGAAGAGAGGGAGGGAGGGAAGAGAGGGAGGGAGGGAGCAAGAGAGAATGAGGAAGAGAGGGAGGAAGAGAGGGAGGGAGAAAGAGTGGTAGGGAGAGAGGCAGAGGAGGGAGAGAGGAAGAGAGGATAGGAGAGGGGAAGGGAAGGAGGGAGGGCGATAGGGATAAGGGAAGGGAGGGAAAGAGAGGAGAGAAGGAGGGAGGGGTTGACCATGTGTCCTGAAGACTGCTGATGTATCAGAAGCTTTATACAGCGTGTCAGGACAACAAAGTTGGTCCATTAATATTGTAGGAAGATCACCAGGGAGGGGAGACGTGTGAGGGGAGGATCACCAGGGAGGGGAGACGTGTGAGGGGAGGATCACCAGGGAGGGGAGACGTGTGAGGGGAGGATCACCAGGGAAGGGGAGACGTGTGAGGGGGAGGATCACCAGGGAGGGGAGACGTGTGAGGGGGAGGATCACTAGGGAGGGGAGACGTGTGAGGGGAGGAAGATCACCAGGGAGGGGAGACCTGTGAGGGGAGGAAGATCATCTGGGGGGAGACCTGTGAGGGGAGGAAGGTCACCTGGGAGGGGAGACCTGTGAGGGGAGGAAGATCACCAGGGAGGGGAGGCGTGTGAGGGGGAGGATCACTAGGGAGGGGAGACGTGTGAGGGGAGGAAGATCACCAGGGAGGGGAGACCTGTGAGGGGAGGAAGATCATCTGGGGGGAGACCTGTGAGGGGAGGAAGATCACCAGGGAGGGGAGGCGTGTGAGGGGAGGATCACCAGGGAGGGGAGACGTGTGAGGGGAGGATCACCAGGGAGGGGAGACGTGTGAGGGGAGGATCACCAGGGAGGGGAGACGTGTGAAGGGAGGATCACCAGGGAGGGGAGACCTGTGAGGGAAGGAAGATCACCAGGGAGGGGAGACCTGTGAGGGGAGGAGAAGGTGCTAGGAAGGAAGAGATGAGTGGTGGAAGGAAGTTGAAATGAGTGAGGGAAGAGATATGGGGAGGAGAAGCGACATAGAGTATGATTGATGGAAGAACAGAGTGAGGGAGCGAAGAAAGAGACGAAGGAGAGTAGAGGGAAGAAGAGTGGGGGAGCCAGGAAGAGGGAGAGAGAGAGCGAGGAAGATGAGTGAGAGAGCCAGGGAGAAGAGTGATGGGGCAAGAAAGAGAAGTGAGGGAGCAAGAAAGAAGAGTGAGGGAGCAAGAAAGAGGAGTGAGGGAGCAAGAAAGAGGAGTGAAGGAGCAAGAGGAGTGAGGGAGCAAGAAAGAGGAGTGAGAGAGCAAGAAAAAGGAGTGAGGGAGCAAGAAAAAGGAGTGAGGGAGCAAGAAAAAGGAGTGAGGGAGCAAGAAAGAGGAGTGAGGGAGCAAGAAAGAGGAGTAAGGGATGAAAAAAGGGAAGTGAGGGAGCAAGAAAGAAGTGAGGGAGCAAATAAGAGGAGTGAGGGAGCAAAAAAGAGGAGTGAGGGAGCAAGAAAGAGGAGAGAGGGAGCAAGAACGAGGAGTGAGGGAGCAAGAAAGAGAAGTGAGGGAGGAAGAAAGAGAAGTGAGGGAGTAAGAAAGAGAAGTGAGGGAGCAAGAAAGAGAAGTGAGGGAGCAAGAGGAGTGAGGGAGCAAGAAAGAGGAATGAGGGAGCAAGAAAGAGGAGTGAGGGAGCAAGAAAGAGGAATGAGGGAGCAAGAAAGAGGAATGAGGGAGCAAGAAAAAGGAGTGAGGGAGCAAGAACGAGGAGTGAGGGAGCAAGAAAGAGGAGTGAGGGAGCAAGAAAGAGGAGTGAGGGAGCAAGAAAGAGGAGTGAGGGAGCAAGAAAGAGGAGTGAGGGAGCAAGAACGAGGAGTGAGGGAGCAAGAACGAGGAGTGAGGGAGCAAGAAAGAGGAGTGAGGAAGCAAGAAAGAGGAGTGAGGAAGCAAGAAAGAGAAGTGAGGAAGCAAGAAAGAGAAGTGAGGGAGGAAGAAAGAGAAGCGAGGGAGGAAGAAAGAGAAGTGAGGGAGCAAGAGGAGTGAGGGAGCAAATAAGAGGAGTGAGGGAGCAAGAAAGAGGAGTGCGGGAGCAAGAAAGAGGAGTGAGGGAGCAAGAAAGAGGAATGAGGGAGCAAGAAAAAGGAGCGAGGGAGCAAGAACGAGGAGTGAGGGAGCAAGAACGAGGAGTGAGGGAGCAAGAAAACGGAGTGAGGGAGCAAGAAAACGGAGTGAGGGAGCAAGAAAACGGAGTGAGGGAGCAAGAAAGAGGAGTGAGGGAGCATATAAGAGAAGTGAGGGAGCAAGAAAGAGGAGTGAGGGAGCAAGAAAGAGGAGTGAGGGAGCAAGAACGAGGAGTGAGGGAGCAAGAAAGAGGAGTGAGGGAGCAAGAACGAGGAGTGAGGGAGCAAGAACGAGGAGTGAGGGAGCAAGAACGAGGAGTGAGGGAGCAAGAAAGAGGAGTGCGGGAGCAAGAAAGAGGAGTGCGGGAGCAAGAAAGAGGAGTGAGGGAGCAAGAAAGAGGAGTGCGGGAGCAAGAAAGAGGAGTGAGGGAGCAAGAACGAGGAGTGAGGGAGCAAGAACGAGGAGTGAGGGAGCAAGAAAGAGGAGTGAGGGAGCAAGAACGAGGAGTGAGGGAGCAAGAACGAGGAGTGAGGGAGCAAGAAAGAGGAGTGAGGGAGCAAGAAAGAGGAGTGAGGGAGCAAGAACGAGGAGTGAGGGAGCAAGAAAGAGGAGTGAGGGAGCAAGAACGAGGAGTGAGGGAGCAAGAAAGAGGAGTGAGGGAGCAAGAACGAGGAGTGAGGGAGCAAGAACGAGGAGTGAGGGAGCAAGAAAGAGGAGTGAGGGAGCAAGAACGAGGAGTGAGGGAGCAAGAACGAGGAGTGAGGGAGCAAGAACGAGGAGTGAGGGAGCAAGAACGAGGAGTGAGGGAGCAAGAACGAGGAGTGAGGGAGCAAGAACGAGGAGTGAGGGAGCAAGAAAGAGGAGAACGAGGAGTGAGGGAGCAAGAACGAGGAGTGAGGGAGCAAGAACGAGGAGTGGGAGCAAGAACGAGGAGTGAGGGAGCAAGAACGAGGAGTGAGGGAGCAAGAACGAGGAGTGAGGGAGCAAGAACGAGGAGTGAGGGAGCAAGAACGAGGAGTGAGGGAGCAAGAAAGAGGAGTGAGGGAGCAAGAACGAGGAGTGAGGGAGCAAGAACGAGGAGTGAGGGAGCAAGAACGAGGAGTGAGGGAGTAAAGAGGAGTGAGGAAGCAAGAGGAGTGGAGAAACAATGAAGGAGGAGAGGGTATGTAAGGAACTTCATAATTCTGGATTTTTTATGTGCAATATTGTTAAAAACTATCAGTAATTTTAATTTTAAATATTTATGTGAGGGAGAATTTATGGTAAATCTGATACTGTGGCTA
>NC_091360.1:11210676-11213176 GCF_038502225.1 Cherax quadricarinatus
TGTCAACTTTGGCTGACAACTGCATCCTTCACAGCGCTGGGCGACAGGGAGTTGCTGCGGATAACGGGGAGGAGTACAAGATCAGCAAGTACAGAGACATAGGCCATCAGTATCAATTTGTCCCAGTGGGATCAGAGACCGAGACCTTGGGATCGTGGGGAAAGAAAGCCTCACCTTTCCTTAAAATAATCGGATTCCAGACTCATTGACACTACCAGAGTTCCAAGGGCTGCCACCTTCATGTTCCAGAGCTTCACCCTGGACATCTACAGAAATGCTTCCTGCATACTTGGCTCGCGTCCAACTTCAGAGGAGCTGGTGGAGATTCATAATCTGATATAATGTATCACTGTAATCATGTTTGTGCTTTTTAAATAAATGATCCCTGACCTAACATAATATATATAATATATATATATATATATATATATATATATATATATATATATATATATATATATATATATATATATATATATATATATATATATATATATATATATATATATATATATGTATAATGCCGAATAGGTAAAACTTGCTATTTTGGGTTAAATAGTAACGCTTTTCTTGCTGAATAAGGCAAGCGAAAATTTGTGTGTGCAATAATTTCGCAAAAATCATTCTGAACCTAACGAATAGTATATATATTTCATTGTTTATTATTAAAATATTGCTTACTTATCTAAAATATATTTACTTGGATTAGGCTGAATTACATTGCGCTTGTTATAATAAGCTTTGGTAAGTTTTCGTAGGTTCATTTGGTACAAAATTATTAATTTTTACATTAGAATAAATGAAAATAATGTCTGAACGTATAAGAGAAATTTTAGAAGGGACCTAATTTTAAATGTGTTGACCTTGTCCTCTGTGTTGCGTTGGTATTTCTGTGTGGTGAGGGTCTTTCTCTGTGTTTTGCTGTATTAGTGCTGCTCACGACTACGTATGAGCTGGCCTGGTGGTGTATCGGCACTGCTCCCTCTGTCTCATTTGCGTATATAAACAGACCTGTCACAACACTCGCAGATATATTCATAGGCTCGTGCAAATGCTGCAAATGTGAAAATTGAAGCTGGTGTCTCTCGCTTCTCTCCTCCTTGCTCTCTCTCTCTTCGCTTTATCTACGTACCTTCCCTTGTGCCTTCTTCCCTCTTACTCAACTCCCTCCCTTCTACTCTCTCCCTCACTTCCTCCTATCTGCCTTCGTACTTCAAAACTTTTCCAGTCCTCTCCTCACTCCTAACGTGCAGTGGCAGAGTAATTTTTATCGCATGCTGCCTTGATTAGTTGCAATATGTTCATATTAAAGGTTGGCAAAATTGTTTGAAAACGAAAAAAAACGAAGGCCCTTGGGCCACACCATTAACCTGATTAATTTGGTTCCGCTTGTCAGGAAATATATATTTACTGCGAATATATACAGAAAGAAAAATTTTTGCAATTTTTTCTTTTAATTTTTTTCTGTGGTTCAGTTAAAGACTAGCGGTTTATTCGCGAGAAGAAATCTGTGCTATTTGCAATTTCTTTCCTATTAAATGGCTGCGTACTCGTTCAACTCTTAGCTACTGGGATTGGAGAGTGAGAGCCACTGAGACAGAATGTTAAATTTTTAGACCAGTTTCAAAGGGCGAAATGTTTTGTGACGAGAAAGTTATACTTTCACTTGAATGTGTCCATACATACCTGCACATAAACATATACTTGAAAATTCCTTCATACATGTAGATATATGGACATGTATACACACACATATGAACATACATATATTCATAATGATCGAAGTATAATGAACACGTGTCGATAATGAAAAGTGCCCCACGTGTAGGGAAGGAAATAGCATGGGAAATGAGACTGCACATTTCGACTCTCAGCTGGACTCGTCTTCAATCTCCAGTTTGCTGATGAATACCTCAGGTTGGAGTCGAAATGTACAGTTTCATTTTCATTGCAGTTTTCAGCACATACATACATACATACATACATTTATACTTTCTTTTTTATTCGCCGGTATTCTCCCGGCCCGGGTCTTTTCCAAATAGTGGTGACCCGGCCGTGGCTCCCTATCTGGGGAGTGTCTCGAGATGTAAGTCTCCCATGGGAGGAGGTACTGTTAGGGGAATGCCTTCCACCTGAACAAAGGAGAGGAAAAATAAATCAATGATTGCCTTGAGGAATAATTACGAAGATAATTTTCTAGGGATTTTAATTAAAAATAAAAATTGGCCGCTGTGGGTCCAGTAGAATGTTGGGACAGGAGGATCTTATACCCAGGATGGTCCTCTGATGACGTTTCAGAAGAAATAGTTATCCTGGGTGGCGGTGTTCGTCCTATGTTCTGGAAATCCTGTCACTACTTGGTCGTAGCACCACAATTCAGATTTCAGAGGTGAGAAGTCGTAATGTCCCACTATGTCCTGTAGACAGGGATCTTACTACAATTAACTACCCTGGTTGACCAGGTCAGCAGCAGAGCTGATCAGAAGAGTGGAGGTGAAGT
>NC_091360.1:11215676-11263176 GCF_038502225.1 Cherax quadricarinatus
ACGGAAATACAGGGAGAAGACATGGACGAGATTGTAAATTTTCAGAGAATAGGGGAATACGTGAAGGGGAGAAACCGACCGATCAAGCTGATTCTCAGGACAAACAGTGAGGAACAGGATCCTCCAAGAGAAACCAAGGTTGAAAAACTCGGAAGAGTACAAGAAGTTGTTCCTAGACAGAGACAGAACACAAACAGAGATACAGCAGCTGAGGGAGAGGACAAAAAAGCGAAAGGAGATAGGAAAGGAAACAAGGATGGAACCAGCAGAGGTCAGTCAGAGCAGAACAGAGAAGCAAGGGCAAGCACACACACAACTATCCTCAGAACCACACAACCTATCACACCATCCCAACACAAACTACAATCCATACCCACAGCTTCCACCCAACCCCCAATCATAGAATCCCACAGTATGCTACCAGGTCTCCCACCCCCACAGGCCCCCCAAACCACAGTATTGGAAAGGAAACTGAAGGTATGGTACACAAACGCTGATGGAATAACAAACAAGTGGGAGGAGTGGCACGAATGAGTCAAAGAGACATCAAAGGACATCATAGCGCTCACAGAAACCAAGCTTACAGGTATGATAACAGATGCCATCTTTCCAATGGGATACTAGATCCTGAGGAAAGACAGAAGGAACAGGGGGGGGTGGAGGAGTGGCACTGCTGATCAAACACCGATGGAATTTTGATGAGCTGGAGAGAGGAGACAGCGGAGACAGCGGAGAAGAAAATGATTACATAGCGGGAACGCTTCACTCTGGAGGTCCCAAGGTGGTAATAGCAGTTATGTATAACCCACCACAGAACAGCAGGAGACCAGGGCATGAGTATGACGAGAGCAATAGAGCGATGGTTGACACTGGCTAGAGTGGCCAGAAGAGCTCATGCATGCAGGGCAAAGCTCCTGATCATGGGCGACTTTAACCACAAGGAGATCGACTGGGAGAACCTGGATCCACATGGGGGGCCAAGATACATGGAGGGCTAAGATGATGGAGGTGGTACTGGAAAACTTCATGTACCAACACGTAAGGGACACTACAAGAGAGAGAGGAGAGGATGAGCCAGCAAGACTGGACTTAGTATTCACCTTGAGCAGTGCAGATATTGAGGACATCACATATGAAAGACCCCTTGGCCAGCGATCATGTGGTTTTGAGCTTCGAATACACAGTAGAGCTACAAGTGGAGGGGGAAGCAGGAAGGCCAGGACAAATGAAACCAAACTACAGGAAAGGGAACTAAACGGGAATGAGGAACTTCCTGAACGAGGTTCAGTGGGACAGAGAACTGGCAGGGAAGCCAGTTAATGAGATGATGGAATATGTAGCAACAATGTGCAAGGAGGCTGAAGAGAGGTTTGTACCCAAGGGAAACAGGAATAATGAAAAAGCCAGGAAGAGCCCATGGTTCACCCAAAGGTGCAAGGAGGCAAAAACCAAGTGTGCTAGGGAATGGAAGAAATATAGAAGGCAAAGGACCCAGGAGAATAAGGAGAGCAGTCGTTTAGCCAGAAACGAATATGCACAGATAAAGGGAGGCCCAACAACAATATGAAAACGACATAACAGCGAAAGCCAAATCTGACCCGAAGCTGTAATACAGCCACATCAGGAGGGAACCAACAGTCAAAGACCAGGTAATCAGGCTAAGGAAGGAAGGAGGAGAGACAACAAGAAATGACCGTGAAGTATGTGAGGAACTCAACAAGAGATTCAAAGAAGTGTTCACAGAGGAGACAGAAGGGGCTATAGAGGGACGGAGAGGTGTGGCACATCACCAGGTGCTGGACACGGTACACACAACCGAGGAAGAAGTGAAGAGGCTTCTGAGTGAGCTAGATACCTCAAAGCCAATGGGGCCAGATAACATCTCTGCACGGGTCCTGAGAGAGGGAGCAGAGGCACTATGTGTACCCTTAACAACAATATTCAATACATCTATCGAAACAGGGAGATTGCCTGAGGCATGGAAGACAGCAAATGTAGTCCCAATCTTTAAAAAAGGAGACAGGCATGAATCACTAAACTACAGACCAGTGTCACTGACATGTATAGTATGCAAAATCATGGAGAAGATTGTCAGGAGAAGAGTGGTGGAACACCTAGAAAGGAATGATCTCATCAACAGCACCCAACATGGTTTCAGGGACGGGAAATCCTGTGTCACAAACCTACTGGAGTTCTATGACAAGATAACAGCAGTAAGACAAGAGAGAGAGGGGTGGGTGGATTGCATTTTCTTGGACTGCAAGAAGGCGTTTGACACAGTACCACACAAGAGATTAGTGCAAAAACTAACAGGGATAACAGGGAAGGCAATACAATGGATCAGGGAATATTTGTCAGGAAGACAGCAGCGAGTAATGGTACGTTGCGAGGTGTCAGAGTGGGCACCTGTGACCAGCGGGGTCCCACAGGGGTCAGTCCTTGGACCAGTGCTGTTTCTGGTATTTGTGAACGACATGACAGAAGGAATATACTCTGAGGTGTCACTGTTTCCAGATGACGTGAAGTTGATGAGAAGAATTCATTCGATCGAAGACCAGGCAGAACTACAAAGGGATCTGGACAGGCTGCAGACCTGGTCCAGCAATTGGCTCCTGGAGTTCAATCCCACCAAGTGCAAAGTCATGAAGATTGGGGAAGGGCAAGGAAGACCGCAGATGGAGTACAGTCTAGGGGGCCAGAGACTACAAACTTCACTCAAGGAAAAAGATCTTGGGGTGAGTATAACACCAGGCATATCTCCTGAAGCGCACATCAACCAAATAACTGCTGCAGCATATGGGCGCCTGGCAAACCTCAGAACAGCATTCCGACATCTTAATAAGGAGTCGTTCAGGACCCTGTACACCGTGTACGTTAAGCCCATATTGGAGTATGCGGCACCAGTTTGGAACCCACACCTAGCCAAGCATGTAAAGAAACTAGAGAAAGTGCAAAGGTTTGCCACAAGACTAGTCCCAGAGCTAAGAGGTATGTCCTACGAGGAGAGATTAAGGGAAATCAACCTGACGACACTGGAGGACAGGAGAGATAGGGGGGATATGATAACGACTTACAAAATACTGAGAGGAATTGACAAGGTGGACAAAGACAGGATGTTCCAGAGACTGGACACAGCAACAAGGGGACACAGTTGGAAGCTGAAGACACAGATGAATCACAGGGATGTTAGGAAGTATTTCTTCAGCCACAGAGTAGTCATGAAGTGGAATAGTTTGGGAAGAGATGTAGTGGAGGCAGGATCCATACATAGCTTTAAGCAGAGGTACGATAAAGCTCATGGTTCAGGGAGAGTGACCTAGTGGCTACCAGTGAAGAGGCGGGGCCAGGAGCTTGGACTCGACCCCTGCAACCTCAACTAGGTGAGTACAACTAGGTGAGTACACACACACACACACACACACACACACACACACACACACACACACAGATACATACACGAGGACCAAGCAGAACTACAGGGGGATCTAGACAGGCTGTAGGCCTGGTCCAGTAAGACCGCAGACTGAGTACAATCTTGGGGGGCCAGAGCCAACAAACATCACTCAAGGAGAAGGATCTTGGGGTGAGTATAACACCGGGCACATCTGAGGCACACATCAACTAAGTAACTGCTGCAGCACACGAGCGCCTAGCAAACCTAAGAACAGCATTCCGACATCTAAATAATGAGTCATTCAGGACCCTGTACACTGTGTACGTTAGGCCTATATTGGAGTATGCAGCGCCAGTTTGGAACCCTCACCTAGCCAAGCGTGTGAGGAAACTAGAGAAAGTGCAAAGGTTTGCAACAAGACTAATCCCGGAGCTAAGAGGTATGTCCTACGAGGAGAGACTAAGGGAAATCTACTTGACGAAACTGGAAGACAGGAGAGATAGGGGGGATATAATGACGTATAAAACACTGAATTCTGAGAGGAATCGACAAGGTGGACAGAGACAGGATGTTCCAGAGATGGGACACAGCAACAATGGGACACAGATAGAAGTTGAAGACTCAGGTGAATCACAGGGACATTAGGAAGTATTTCTTCAGTCACAGAGTTGTCAAGAAGTGGAATAGTCTGGGAAGTGATGTAGTGGAGGCAGGATCCATACATAGCTTTAAGAAGAGGTATGATAAAGCGAATGGAGCAGGAAGTGTGACCCAGTAGCGACCAGTGAAGAGGCGGGGCCAGGAGCTATGACTCAACCCCTGCAACCACAACTAGGTGAGTACATACATTCAATGGTAATGAGCTAATGAAATCATTCAATATTATAATCGGGTCCTAGTTAAGATAAGGTTTGTTTGGATTTTTAACCCGTGTGTTAGCCGCCCAGGATAACCTTAGAAAGTCAGTGCTTCATCGAGGACCGTTGGTCTTATTTCCACTGAAGTCTTTCGTTCTTATCCCCTAGAATGCCACGCACACCAGTGGACTAAATCCCAGGTACCTACTTACTGCTAGGTGAACAGGGACATGTAGACTGTAAGCCTATATGCCTAGTTCCCATAGCTTCCCCCAGAGGGCAAGCCGGACGGGCATGCCACTTCAAGCGGCATCACCTTGCCTCTCCCTCACTCTGGCAGCTTACTTCATTTAGTCAATAGGTCTACACCTCTCTTCCAGGCCCCTCGGGGCCTGGGCACCCACGATCTCGCAAATAAAGAAGCCTCCGAAGCTTTAATCACTTCTCCCCGCCTGCAACAACGACCTAATTATCCTCAATGATAATTGGTGGCAGAGGTGCAGTGCTCACAGCATTTGTGTTTCCCTGGAAGAGAGAGGAAGGAAGAAGCATGAAGTTGTCTTCACGTCAACACCCCGTACAAGAAGCATCCGTCTCTCTACGCAATATCTTGAAGTCGTGTCTGCAAGTGTCATTATTCAGACACAGGATCAACAGGATCTAGGTGGAAACTTGCTGAATTTTCCTCGAGAAATGTTAGTGGCGTCACCTGGAGCTTCACCTGGAGCTTCACGCTGTTTTCAAGTCAGGTGTTCAACGTCACCTGTATGTTGCTGCTGTTGTTGTTCAGCTCAGCATGGCTATTTCAGCAAGTCATAGGTGAATTTTAAGAACATAAGGAAGGAGGAGCACTGCAGGAGGCCTGCTGGCCCATACTAGGCAGGTCCTTTACAATTCATCCCACTAACAAAACATTTGCCCAACCCAATTTTCAATGCCACCCAAGAAATAAGCTCTGATGTGAAAGTCCCACTCAAATCCATCCCCTCCCACTCATGTACTTATCCAACCTAGATTTGAAACTACCCAAAGTCCCAGCCTCAATAACCCAACTAGGTAGACTGTTCCACTCATCAACTACCCTATTTCCAAACCAATACTTTCCTATGTCCTTACTAAATCTAAACTTATCTAATTTAAATCCATTACTGCGGGTTCTCTCTTGGAGAGACATCCTCAAGACCTTGTTAATATCCCCTTTATTAATACCTATCTTCTACTTATACACTTCGATCAGGTCTCCCCTCATTCTTCGTCTAACAAGTGAATGTAACTTAAGAGTCTTCAATCTTTCTTCATAAGGAAGATTTCTAATGCTATGTATTAATTTAGTCATCCTACGCTGAATGTTTTCTAACGAATTTATGTCCATTTTGTAATACGGTGACCAGAACTGAGCTGCATAATCTAGGTGAGGCCTTACTAATGATGTATAAAGCTGCAGTATGACCTCTGGACTTCTGTTGCTTACACTTCTTGATATAAATCCCAGTAATCTATTTGCCTTATTACGTACGCTTAGGCATTGCTGTCTTGGTTTAAGGTTGCTGCTCACCATAACCCCCAAGTCCTTTTCGCAATCTGTATGGCTAAGTTCTACATCATTTAACTTATAAGTACTAGGGTTATGGGCACTCCCAAGCTTCAGAACTTTGCATTTATCTACATTGAACTGCATCTGCCACTTTTCTGACCAAGAATAGAGTTTGTTTAAATCCTCCTGAAGTTCCATAACATCTACGTTTGAATCAATTATCCTACCTATCTTTGTGTCATCGGCGAATTTGCTCATATCACTAGTAATTCCCTCATCAAGATCATTGATATATATTATAAACAACAACGGGCCCAAGACTGATCCCTGTGGAACGCCACTTGTTACAGATCCCCACTCGGATTTAACCCCATTTATGGACACACTCTGCTTCCTGTCAGTGAGCCATGACTCGATCCACGAGAGCACTTTTCCCCCAATGCCATGAGCTGCCACTTTCTTTAACAGTCTATGGTGCGGAACTCTATCAAAAGCCTTACTAAAATCTAAGTAAATAATATCAAATTCTTTATTGTGGTCAACAGCCTCAAAAGCTTTACTGAAGAAAGTTAATAAATTAGTTAAAGACCGGCCTCTTGTGAATCCATGCTGAGTATCATTAATCAAGCTATGCTTATCGAGATAGCTTCTTATAATCTCAGCTATAATTGACTCTAGCAATTTGCCTACAATTGAGGTCAGGCTTATTGGGCGGTAATTTGACGGTAACGACTTGTCCCCTGTTTTAAAAATAGGAGTTACATTAGTTACATTTGTGGTGATTTGTGTCCACGATGAGAATCTGCACTATCTTCCGAGTTTGTGGGTAGGGAGGAGGAAGCGGCCGTTCCTAACCTCCCACACACGCCACACATGCTCGCCTACCACCACACTACACCACTATGCTACTCACTCCTTCTCTGCTGTTTTTCTGTGAGTTCAGTGTGAATTCTTATTCAGAGCTGTGTATCAGAGTGCCCGAGGTCACTCAATGCCACGTGGAGCAAACCATGTGGGGCGTGGACAAAGTCATGTGGAGCAAACCATGTGGGATGTGGATGAAACCACATGGGATATCAAGCCAGATGTCGCATTGTTCCACTGACCACATGATGCTGCCCGACTTCACGACATCACCCACGATGTTGCGTGATGTCACCTCACGACGTCTGCCTGATGTCACCTCGTAATATCACCCTATGACATCCCTCAATACGTCATGCTTGACATCACATGAATGTTACATCGAGTCACAAATAACCCCACATGGAAGAGAGGAGTTTACGATGACGTTTCGGTCCGACAGTGTGATTTTGTAAATGGTCCAAGTCGGACCGAAACGTCTTCATAAACTCCTCTCTTCTATGTGTGGGTTATTTGTGTATCGTTCCAGTCATGGTATTGTGCCTATTTTTGTTATTCACATTGAGTGTTCTAGTTTCTCAGTGAGCAAATTATTTCAGTATTGTAGAGATGTTTGAGAGAGGATATATGTACTGTGTTAATTAATTCCTCTCAGTCAGTGTTCTCACATGTTTGTGTAGGGCGTAGTGTCGATTTTTGCACAGAAAAGAGTCATTTGCTAGTGCGAGCCATGTTGAACCGCATGTGTGGTGTAGGTGTGTGCAAGTTTTCTGTTTGTCCCCAATGTATGGTCTGAGCCCAGACCACTGTGTAGCACCCTTGTGTGCAACAGACCCTTGACTGATGACATCTGACATTTATATTCTAGCATCTGAGCCCCTTGTATGTTCGCCGCTCGTAGACGCCCTGCTGAGTCTTACCTGCTACGATTCCCTGTCGAGACTCCTTCTACTTCACCTCCTGACCACCAGAGTACAGTTATATGTTGAGAACCAGTCTGAGGAAGCTTAGACTAACTTCTGCTATAACTCCAACTGCTGAGAGAATGACACCGTAAAGCGGCATTAGCCCTGTCAGCAGGCGGCTGTCTAACTCGTGCCAGTGCTTCAGTGAGCAGCCTGCACAAAGATGATGTCACTTTGACTGTTAGCTCGCTCACTCCAGTACGGTGTATGCTGTTATGACTCCCAGATGTTTCGCCTGAGTCGTCTCTGCCACGACTCACTTAACACTCGCCGGCAGTGACAGCCCCAGCGACAGTACCAGTCGAGAAATGTCCTGAGTCACTTGCCAGGAGAAGTCCTACCCAGTTGCCGAGTACTGATGATGCCTCACTCGAGGGCACCAGCAGGTTGTGCACCAAGATGAGTGAACCTTGCGGCGACTATTACGATAACTGCTTCACTGCCTCCAGAGACCATACCCTGTTACGTCACAGCACAGCTGCAGCGATGTCTCCTGTGTTGCAGTATCTGTTTAGGCACAGGAAGGCGTGCAGTGATGCCCATCGATGCTCACTGCATTGGACCACGATGCTTAGCACACCCCATCTTTTTTCTTCCCTCCCTGTAGGAAGTTATTTTATTCCATGTCCATGTCCACTAATATATATATATATATATATATATATTTATATATATATATATATATATATATATTATATATATATATATATATATATATTTATATATATATATATATATATATATATATATATATATATATATATATATATATATATATTTATATATATATATATATATTTATATATATATATATATATATTTTTATATATGTATATATATTTTTATATATATTTTTATATATATATATGTATATATATATATATATATATATATATATATATATATATATATATATTATATATATATTTATATATATATATATATAAAATATATATATATATATATATATATATATATATATATATATATATATAATGTTTTTATTGAGTTCTGTGCCCCGTTCCTGCGAGAGAGAGAGAGAGAGAGCGCGAGTTTTTTACAGCCAATCATGGTCGAGGACGACCATGGTGGTGGTGGCCGAGCAAAATGTAGACTGTAAGTCTACATGCCTAGTTCCCATAGCTTTCCCCAAAGGGCAAGCCAGGTGGGCATGCCACTTCAAATGGCATCACCCTCTCCTCACTCTGGCAGCTGACTTCACTCAGTCAACAGGTCTACCCCTCTCTACCTCGCGATCTCGCAAATAAAGAAAGAAGCCTTCGAAGCCTTTATCATTGCTCCCCGCCTGCAACAACGACCTAATTATCCTTTATGATATTTCCACCCGTGCAGGGGATTAATCCACGGACACTCAGTGGGTAAAGCAAGTGCGTTGCCTGGTGGCGGCCTCCACCAAACTGCCAAGTTTGTGGTTGGGAAAGCCTTATCACCGTTTGGTGGTGCAGTAGTCTAAGCTTCAGACTACTGCATCGACTCCAAGACAAGAGGCTGGTGTCTCCACTTCACGGGTCGGGCTCCAGACCGTTTTACAGATATGTATGAATGTGTATAAGAGGCATACGTATGTAGTTATGTAGTGCTCAGCAAGTTACTATTCAAATTCAGATTCATTTATTTCCTTTTAAGTTTACAATGTGGTTGACATATTTTAGGAAGTATATTTACATAGGTAGTTTACAGTGAGGGTTTACAATGATTTGTACTGCAAAGAAACCAACTATCATGCCTTGGCATTCCGAGAAGTCTAAACTTAATACATTAATGATTACTTAACACTAGACGTACAAAACATAGTTTGATAAGGTGCGTGCACTATTTATACAACAGGTTATACATCTATTAAATATGTTACTCATCATTTGCATTTCCTGTGACTTTGCATTCTTAAGCGTTCTTTTTAACCTTTGACGAATTCTCATTCTCCTTGTCTGTCTGTCTGTCTCTGTCTGTCTCTCTCTCTCTCTCTCTCTCAAAATGTGCTTCACCTCATCCAACCAACATTAACAACTCGCTACCAGTTTAATTAATTCCTTCCTGAGGATGTTGGTTCTGAAGCATCATTGAGGCAGCATTTGTGTGTAGGGGGATATGCAAGTGTGTGTAGAGAGTAGAGGGAAGTATGTGTAGGGATGAGTGCCAGTGTGCGTAGAAGGCAGAGGGAAGTATGTGTAGGGGCGGGGGCCTGTGTGTGTGTGTGTGTGTGTGTGTAGGGGCCAGGAGAACGTGTGTGTAAGGGTGGAGGCTAGTGTGTGTTTGTGTGTGTGTGTGTGTGTGTGTGCGTAGGTGTAGGAGAGTGGGGCAGTATGTGGGAAACAGAGGTTACATCAGCCTCTATTGCAAATCCTTCCTTAATTACTTCACATAATTAGGCGTGACTCCTGAGTGAGGAGTGTTGGTGGTGGGCGCTGATGCAAGGTTCATTTATCTTCATCATGGAGAGACCAGGTTAAGTGCCAGAAATAGTTCAGCAAGAGTGCTGTTCTCTATGTTGGTGCGTGGTGTTGTGTGTAGGTGTGGTCGTGGTGGTGTGGTCGTCGTGTTGTGTGGTGGTGTGGTCGTGGTGTTGTGTGGTGGTGTGGTCGTGGTGTGATCGTGGTGTTGCGTGGTCGTGGTGTGATCGTGGTGTGTGGTCGTGGTGTTGTGTGGAGGAGTGGCCGTGGTATTGTGGTCGTGGTGTTTAACAATGTGTTGTGGAAGTGTATAGTGGGGTGTGGTGGAGTGCTGGTATTATGTGGCGAGTGTTATGTCCTTTTTGTCATTCACAATAAATTAATCTGGACATGTTTACTAGAGAGTCTTGAATGCTGAAAGCTGTCAGTAGCACTGTCATGGATGTGCAGTGTGGTGGTCATCACTGAAGACTGTCAGCAGTCACAGTAAGTAAAACTGGTCAATTAGCAATAACTCATTTAAAATTAAATCCTTTCTAAAAAAAATTCTTATACGTTTAAAGATATATTTTTATTAATTTATGTTAATGTAAAAATTGATAATTTTGTACCAAAAGAATCTTAGAAAACTTACCTAACCTTATTATAACAAGTGAAATTTAATTTAGCCTAATACAACTAAATATATTTTAGATAAGTTTACAATAATTTAACAATCAACAAACACAAGGAATTTTTTTTTTCATTAGGTTTAAAATTATTTTTGCGAAATTATTTCATACACAAATTTTTGCTTGCCTTATTCAGCAAGAAGAGCGTTGCTATTTAAGCCAAAATTGCAAGTTTTACCTGTTCGGCACCACACACACACACACACACACACACACACACACACACACACACAAATGCACACACGCACGCACACACACACACATATACACACACGCACGCACACACACACACATATACACACACACATATACACACAAAAAATGGTTGGGACTCGAAGGAACCAGGGATCAGATGAGAAGGGTTCTGGTAGGGAGGAGTGGATGGAGGAGTAGTGGAAAAGGATGGAACAAGAGTGGGAGAGAAAAATTAGGAGAGCTTTCTGAAAAAATGGAGACAGAGCTTTCTGTGAAATTAGAAGAGAGGCTGGAGAAGGAGAAGAAGAATTGAGAGGCACAAGTTGAAACTGCAGTAGCCAGGATAAGGGTCCTAGAAGATGAGGTAAACAGGCTGAAGCGAGTTACAGGGGCATTGACCAGAGAAGAGACAGCATATGAAGCTGAGAGGCCGAACAGGAAGGAAGGAGATATGAATTATGCTAAGGTCATATCAGCCTGCCAAGAAGGGCCAAGGAGTGAAAGGGGAGAGAAGCTAGGTGAAGATGGAGAGGGTGATAGGTCAAATGCAGAGGCACAACCATGCTACCAAGAGCCACTGGAAAAAACAAGGGAGAAAATGACCACGTACAGACAGGGACCAGAGTCACAAAGGGAGAGGCAATTGGAGGAGGTAAAGGTAAAATTAGTGCTTATCCATGGGCTTCAGGAGAGAGAGGAAAGGACACACACTGAACCACGGCAGGCAGAAAGAAAGGAGATTGAGAACATCATCACAGAAATAGGTGAAGAAGACATGGACGAGATTGTAAATTTTCAGAGAATATGGGGTACCTGAAGGGGAGAAAACGACCGATCAAGCTGATTCTCAGGAAAGAAACAGTGCGGAACAGGATCCTCCAAGAGAACCCATGGTTGAAGTACTCGGAAGAGTACAAGAGGGTGTTCCTAGACAGAGACAGAACACAAACAGAATGACAGCAGCTGATGGAGAGGACAAAAAAGCTAAAGGAGCTAGGAAAGGAGACAAGGACAGAACCAGCAGAGGTCAATCAGAGCAGGACAGAGTAGCAAGGGCAAGCACACACATAACCATCCTCTGAACCCCCCAACCTATCATACCATCCCAACACAAACTACAATCCATACTCACAGCTTCCACCCAACACCCAGCTATAGAATCCCACAGTATGCTACCAGGTCTCCCACCCTCACAGGCCCCCCAAACCACAGTGTTGGAGAGGAAACTGAAAGTATGGTACACAAACACTGATGGAATAACAAATAAGTGGGAGGAGTGGCACGAAAGAGTCAAAGAGGAATCACCGGACATCATAGCTCTCACAGAAACCAAGTTTACAGGTATGATAACAGATGCCATCTTTCCAACAGGATACCAGATACTGAGGAAAGACAGAGGGAACAGGGGGGATGGAGGAGTGGCACTGTTGATCAAAAACCGATGGAATTTTGATGAGCTGGAGAGAGGAGACAGCGGAGAACCAAGCAATTACATAGCAGGAATGCTTCACTCTGGAGGTCCCACCACAGAACAGCAGGAGGCCATGGCAAGAGTATGATGAGAACAAAAGAGCGACGGTTGACACACTGGCTGCAGTGGCCAGAAGAGCTCATGCATGCAGGGCAAAGCTCCTGATCATGGGTGACTTTAACCACAAGGAAATCGGTCGGTTGGGAGAACCTGGAGCCACATGGGGGCCAAGACATTGGAGGGCTAAGATGATGGAGGTGGTACTGGAAAACTTCATGTACCAACACGTAAGGGACACTACAAGAGAGAGAGAGAGAGAGAGAGAGAGAGAGAGAGAGAGAGAGAGAGAGAGAGATGATGATGAACCAGCAAGACTGGACCTAGTATTCACCTTGAGTAGTGCAGATATTGAGGACATCACATATGAAAGACCCATTGGGGCCAGCGATCATGTGGTTTTAAGCTTCGAATACACAGTAGAGCTACAAGTGGAGGGGGAAGCAGGAAGGCCAGGACGAATGAAGCCAAACTACAAGAAAGGGAACTACATGGGAATGAGAAATTTCCTGAACGGTTTTCAGTGGGACAGAGAACCGGCAGGGAAGCCAGTTAAGGAGATGATGGAATATATAACAACAATGTGCAACGAGGCTGAGGAGAGGGTTGTACCCAAGGGTAACAGGAATAATGGAAAAGCCAGGATGAGCCCATGGTTCACCCAAATGTGCAGGGAGGCAAAAGCCAAGTGTGCTAGGGAATGGAAGAAATATAGAAGGCAAAGGACCCAGGAGAATGAGAAGTGCAGTCGTAGAGCCAGAAATGAATATGCACAGATAAGAAGGGAGGCCCAATGACAATACGAGAACGACATAGCAGCAAAAGCCAAATCTGGCCCGAAGCTGTTATACAGCCACATCAGGAGGAAAACAACAGTCAAGGACCAGGTAATCAGGCTAAGGAAGGAGGAGAGACAACAAGAAATGACCATGAAGTATATGAGGAACTCAACAAGAGATTCAAAAGAAGTGTTCACAGAGGAGACAGAAGGGGCTCCAGAAAGACAGAGAGGTGGGGTACACCACCAAGTGCTGGACACAGTACACACAACCGAGGAAGAAGTGAAGAGGCTTCTGAGTGAGTTAGATACCTCAAAGGAAATGGGGCTGGATAACATCTCTCCATGGGTTCTGAGAGAGGGAGCAGAGGCGCTATGTATACCCCTAACAACAATATTCAATGCATCTATCGAAACAGGGAGATTGCCTGAGGCATGGAAGACAGCAAATGTAGTCCCAATCTTTAGAAAAGGAGACAGACATGAATCACTAAACTACAGACCAGTGTCACTGACATGTATAGCATGCAAAGTCATGGAGAAGATTATCAGGAGAAGAGTGGTGGAACACCTAGAAAGGAATGATCTCATCAACAGCAGCCAACATGGTTTCAGGGACGGGAAATCCTGTGTCACAAACCTACTGGAGTTCTATGATATGGTGACAGCAGTAAGACAAGAGAAAGAGGGGTGGGTGGACTGCATTTTCTTGGACTGCAAGAAGGCGTTTGACACAGTTCCACACAAGAGACTAGTGCAAAAACTGGAGGACCAAGTAGGGATAACAGGGAAGGCACTACAATGGATCAGGGAATACTTCAGGAAGACAGCAGCGAGTCATCGTACGTGGCGAGGTGTCAGAGTGGGCACCTGTGACCAGCGGGGTCCCACAGGGGTCAGTCCTAGGACCAGTGCTGTTTCTGGTATTTGTGAACGACATGACGGAAGGAACAGACTCCGAAGTGTCCCTGTTTGCAGATGACGAAGTTGATGAGAAGAATTCATTCGATCGAAGATCAGGCAGAACTACAAAGGGAACTGGACAGGCTGCAGACCTGGTCCAGCAAATTGCTCCTGGAATTCAACCCCACCAAGTGCAAAGTCATGAAGATTGGGGAAGGGCAAAGAAGATCGTAGACTGAATACAGTCTAGGGGACCAGAGACTACAAACCTCACTCAAGGAAAAAGATATTGGGGTGAGTATAACACCAGGCACATCTCCTGAAGCGCACATCAACCAAATAACTTCTGCAGCATATGTGCGCCTAGCAAACCTCAAAACAGCATTCCGACATCTTAATAAGGAATCGTTTAGGACTCTCTACACCGTGTACGTTAGGCCCATATTGGAGTATGCGGCACCAGTTTGGAACCCACACCTAGCCAAGCACGTAAAGAAACTAGAGAAAGTGCAAAGGTTTGCAACAAAACTAGTCCCAGAGCTAAGAGGTATGTCCTACGAGGAGAGGTTAAGGGAAATCAACCTGACGACACTGGAGGACAAGAGAGATCGGGTTGACATCATAACGACATACAAAATACTGAGAGGAATTGACAAGGTGGACAAAGACAGGATGTTCCAGAGATGGGACACAGCAACAAGGGGACACAGTTGGAAGTTGAAGACACAGATGAATCACAGGGATGTTAGGAAGTATTTCTTCAGCCACAGAATAGTCAGGAAGTGGAATAATTTGGGAAGCGATGTAGTGGAGGCAGGATCCATACATGGCTTTAAGCAGAGGTATAATAAAGCTCACGGTTTAGGGAATGATTTAGTAGCCACCAGTGAAGAGGCGGGGCCAGGAGCTCGGACTCGACCCCTGCAACCTCAACTAGGTGAGTGTACACACACATTATATATATATATATATATATATATATATATATATATATATATATATATATATATATATATATATATATATATATATATATATATATATAAGAGAGAGAGGCTACTAAAATACTAGGAGCAAGGGGCTAGTAACCTCTTTTTCTGTATATATTACTAAATTTAAAAGCAGAAACTTTAGTTTTTCGTTTTGGGCCGCCCTGCCTCGGTGGGATACGGTCGGTTTGTAAAAGGTGAAAGAAGATATATAATTTGTCTCATTTTTCTTACCCTTGCTTTAATAGTAATTATATCTGTTTTGTTTAGCATGCTAACTTCATTGCTTTGTTTCTAGCTTCGTCTTATCTTGGTAGCATCATGTTGTCTTGCCAACTTTATCTTGGTAACTTTTTCTTGATTTATCTTATCCTGACCACTAAAAATTGCCTAATTAATTGTGGCAGTAAAACCTCATTACCTGAGGCAGAGTAAATAAAAAGAGCTCTGGGACCATTATAGTCTAATTAAGCTCAGTGGGTCAAGGAAGCTTCATGAAACATAATAAGGCCAGGAAACCTAATAAAACTCAGGAGGAGGAGGAAGTCGTCCGGAGTATGGCGTGGTAGAGGCATCAGTGTACACTCAAGACACAGGGATGGGACTGATATTGCCTACTAATTTATGAGTCAAGAGTCTAGGGACTGAGCGAGTCAGTTTGAGTCATCCGCAGCTGACACGAGTGATTATCCAACTTGGAGACAATGGGACATCAACTCTGAAGATGGTCGGTAAGGGTTCTCCTGTAATTCTAAATTGCTGGTCGAGAGGGGAATGAGGGTTAGCCATATAATAGAAGGGCTGTTCTTTTGTGGTGAGGGTGGGGCGACTTGGGGAGCATATATTTCTTGACAATGAAGTCTGTGATTTGTCATGTGTGTACGTACGAGTGTTCTCACAGAGTTGTGCTTTAGTGGCTCGACAGTCAGCTTCATGCCCAGCCTTTTAACATAAAAAATGACCGTACATACGGATTCTTGGGCTACCTAACAATACCTATTTCAGAAATTTTGTATATAGTCTTCCTTCACCACCACTACCACCTTATTAAGTTCATACCACTCGTTTATAACCTTTAAAATGAAAATGTACTTCCTAGAATTCCTCTGGCTAAGATGTGTCCTTAGCTTCAGCCGATGCTCTGCAGCGTCCGTGTCACTCATTTCCAACAGTCAGTTCTTGTGTGTTTTATCGAAACCTCTTAATGCATTTACATTGTTATCATGTGCTCTCTGGTCCTTTTCTCTTCCTAGACTATCATTTAAGCCTTACAGATGCTAGTTCTGGAACCAGCCTGCTTGCAAACCTAGTTATTTTAAATTTGTGACCATAATTTCTGAGATGCGGACTCTTTATTTCCTTTCTCTAATTTCTTCACTCTTTTTCTCATCCTCTTCGAATTTTATGATCTTGAACTTATTTGAATTAAACTTCAATAACAACTTATTTGACCACTAGCCCAGCCCATTAAAATTATCATGTAGCCTAACTCCATCACCTAGTACTAGTATTCTTATTAGTATCATCATCAGTGTTACCTAGTTACCAAAGGAAAGAACAACACGACTACCGGAACTTTCGCCATCTTTGAGTGTAGGAATGATTTTCTACGCCCATTGTCTGTAATTCTAGCTGTAGATGGATTATTAAGTGAAGATATCACTATTAATGTTATACTTCTCTTCCAAGTATTCGGAGCTTCAAAATCTAAAAGATAAAGCCGATCAGAACTACCCTTCAAGTCTTCTTCTCTTGACGAGAGAAGAAATATACAAGGTCAGTCTTACTGGTTGGACTGCCGGAAAAAATGAATCTGAGACAGTGTCTTAGTGTCATGACTTATACGTCAAGAAACCGAAAGATGTTGTCTTTTCTTCTCCTATTGTAATCTGAAAGGAAAGTTTACTGTATTATCTGTTAACAAAGAATTTAAGTTTGAAATGTCGAGGTGAAAATTTGAAGATGTTGTGTGCGTAATTTAGCGATTTGATGGATGAATGGATGTAAGTTTATTAACATACATATATGCAGTTACACAAATTATTATACATAGTAATATATTCAATAATATCACAGTAAATAGGTGATATCACAATATGCAAAACAACCAATGTGAAAAGACAGTGAGATTCCAAACGCTTTCGTGATTTTTCATATCAAGGACCTTGATAATGTGAAAAACTGTGAAAGCTCTTGGAGTTTCACTATTTTTTTCACAATGGTTGTTTTGCATAGCAACATAAGAGTAAATTACCTCGCATAACCCAAAATACACACACACACACACACACACACACACACACACACACACACACACACAGGGGACAGGAGCTATGACCCGACCCCTGCAACCACAATTAGGTAAGTACACGCACAGTAGGTGTGTCTCACAACAGGAATACAAACATAATAACACTGACAATGGCACATTAGTATCTTCCAGAGTAGGCAGTCTTGGAGGCGCAAGGCAGTCTTGGAGGCGCAAGGCAGTCTTGGAGGCGCAAGGCAGTCTTGGAGGCGCAAGGCAGTCTTGGAGGCGCAAGACAGTCTTGGAGGCGCAAGGCAGTCTTGGAGGCGCAAGGCAGTCTTGGAGGTGCAAGGCAGTCTTGGAGGCGCAAGGCAGTCTTGGAGGCGCAAGACAGTCTTGGAGGCGCAAGGCAGTCTTGGAGGCGCAAGGCAGTCTTGGAGGTGCAAGGCAGTCTTGGAGGCGCAAGACAGTCTTGGAGGCGCAAGGCAGTCTTGGAGGCGCAAGGCAGTCTTGGAGGTGCAAGGCAGTCTTGGAGGCGCAAGACAGTCTTGGAGGCGCAAGGCAGCCTTGGAGGCGCAAGGCAGCCTTGGAGGCGCAAGGCAGCCTTGGAGGCGCAAGGCAGCCTTGGAGGCGCAAGGCAGCCTTGGAGGCGCAAGGCAGCCTTGGAGGCGCAAGGCAGCCTTGGAGGCGCAAGGCAGCCTTGGAGGCGCAAGGCAGCCTTGGAGGCGCAAGGCAGTCTTGGAGGCGCAAGGCAGTCTTGGAGGCGCAAGGCAGTCTTGGAGGCGCAAGACAGTCTTGGAGGCGCAAGGCAGCCTTGGAGGCGCAAGGCAGCCTTGGAGGCGCAAGGCAGTCTTGGAGGCGCAAGGCAGTCTTGGAGGCGCAAGGCAGTCTTGGAGGCGCAAGGCAGTCTTGGAGGCGCAAGGCAGTCTTGGAGGCGCAAGGCAGTCTTGGAGGCGCAAGGCAGTCTTGGAGGCGCAAGGCAGTCTTGGAGGCGCAAGGCAGTCTTGGAGGCGCAAGGCAGTCTTGGAGGCGCAAGGCAGTCTTGGAGGCGCAAGGCAGTCTTGGAGGCGCAAGGCAGTCTTGGAGGCGCAAGGCAGTCTTGGAGGCGCAAGGCAGTCTTGGAGGCGCAAGGCAGTCTTTGAGGCGCACGGCAGTCTTGGAGGCGCACGGCAGTTTTGGAGGCGCAAGGCAGTCTTGGAGGCGCAAAACAGTCTTGGAGGCGCAAGGCAGTCTTGGAGGCGCAAGGCAGACTTGGAGGCACAAGACAGTCTTGGAGGCGCAAGGCAGCCTTGGAGGCGCAAGGCAGCCTTGGAGGCGCAAGGCAGTCTTGGAGGCGCAAGGCAGTCTTTGAGGCGCAAGGCAGTCTTGGAGGCGCAAGGCAGTCTTGGAGGCGCAAGGCAGTCTTGGAGGCGCAAGGCAGTCTTGGAGGCGCAAGGCAGTCTTGGAGGCGCAAGGCAGTCTTGGAGGCGCAAGGCAGTCTTGGAGGCGCAAGGCAGTCTTGGAGGCGCAAGGCAGCCTTGGAGGCGCAAGGCAGCCTTGGAGGCGCAAGGCAGTCTTGGAGGCGCAAGGCAGTCTTGGAGGCGCAAGGCAGTCTTGGAGGCGCAAGGCAGTCTTGGAGGCGCAAGGCAGTCTTGGAGGCGCAAGGCAGTCTTGGAGGCGCAAGGCAGTCTTGGAGGCGCAAGGCAGTCTTGGAGGCGCAAGGCAGTCTTGGAGGCGCAAGGCAGTCTTGGAGGCGCAAGGCAGTCTTGGAGGCGCAAGGCAGTCTTGGAGGCGCAAGGCAGTCTTGGAGGCGCAAGGCAGTCTTGGAGGCGCAAGGCAGTCTTGGAGGCGCAAGGCAGTCTTGGAGGCGCAAGGCAGCCTTGGAGGCGCAAGGCAGCCTTGGAGGCGCAAGGCAGTCTTGGAGGCGCAAGGCAGTCTTGGAGGCGCAAGGCAGTCTTGGAGGCGCAAGGCAGTCTTGGAGGCGCAAGGCAGTCTTGGAGGCGCAAGGCAGTCTTGGAGGCGCAAGGCAGTCTTGGAGGCGCAAGGCAGTCTTGGAGGCGCAAGGCAGTCTTGGAGGCGCAAGGCAGTCTTGGAGGCGCAAGGCAGTCTTGGAGGCGCAAGGCAGTCTTGGAGGCGCAAGGCAGTCTTGGAGGCGCAAGGCAGTCTTGGAGGTGCAAGGCAGTCTTGGAGGCGCAAGGCAGTCTTGGAGGCGCAAGGCAGTCTTGGAGGCGCAAGGCAGTCTTGGAGGCGCAAGGCAGTCTTGGAGGCGCAAGGCTACTCTAGTATTTGCTCAAATGATCAGGAGACTTTTTATTGAGTAAAGCAATTTGCATTCATTATGTCTAGTTTCTCTCCATCGCGATACACGAGGTGTGAGTTTTGGTATTACACGAGGTGTGAGAGTTTTGGTATTACACGAGGTGTGAGAGTTTTGGTATTACACGAGGTGTGAGAGTTTTGGTATTACACGAGGTGTGAGAGTTTTGGTATTACACGAGGTGTGAGAGTTTTGGTATTACACGAGATGTGAGAGTTTTGGTATTACACGAGGTGTGAGAGTCTCGGCATCACACGAGGTGCGAGAGTCTCGGCATCACACGAGGTGCGATAGTCTCGGCATCACACGAGGTGCGAGAGTCTCGGCATCACACGAGGTGCGAGAGTCTCGGCATCACACGAGGTGCGAGAGTCTCGGCATCACACGAGGTGCGAGAGTCTCGGCATCACACGAGGTGCGAGAGTCTCGGCATCACACGAGGTGCGAGAGTCTCGGCATCACACGAGGTGCGAGAGTCTCGGCATCACACGAGGTGCGAGAGTCTCGGCATCACACGAGGTGCGAGAGTCTCGGCATCACACGAGGTGCGAGAGTCTCGGCATCACACGAGGTGCGAGAGACATTCAGTACATCACTAGCAGTTAGACGTAATTTTAGCGACACTAATTACTGTGAGAGGCAATTTCATTGCCCCACAAATTATGAGCATCAGGTTTAGTGCCTCACCAGCTGTGAGAGGCACTTTAAGTTCCTCACCCTCTCTGATTTGCTTTTTTTGTTACTTGTCTGGACTAGACTCATGTACCCAATTGCCTGACTCTCCTGCAATTCGTCCAGGCCTTCTTTTGTTTGTCTTTGTCCTCTAGTGCTCTTTTTTAGTGTTCTTGTTTACTTCATTATTTTCACATCAACAGTAAACATGAAATGTTGGAATTCGTCCTCTATTGCAGATCAGTTATGTGAACTAAAAAGGAAATTGTTTTAGTTTTGATGCTTGGGGAACCCCAGTGATTACTCGCTGTGATGGGTTTTTTTCCTTTCCGCCACTCTGTCGTCAGCATTTTGGGTACTCACTGAACAATTTGAGTAATCTTTTTACACGTCTACCAGCATTTTTAAATTTGTGGGACAATTTCTGGCATGGAACCAAATGAAATGCCTTCCTGCAGTGCATAAAATACATGACTCACGAAATTGTAATGACACGATTGCAAACATACCATGCCACAGGCAGGGTTAGAACCCTCGATCAGAAAGTCATAAAACTCCAGACCGACGCGTTAGCCACTGGGCCAGCTTGCTACAACAAGATTTATCTGTAAAAACTTGCATTAGTGGCTACAGTGGTGGCCTATGCTAACCTTCCTGTGGTGTATAAATATACCTAGTTGAACGAATCTTGCTGTAGCCAGCTGACCCAGTGGCTAACGCGTTGGTCTGGAGATTTATAACTCTGATCGCGTGTTCTATCCCCACCAGTGCTATGGTTTCATAAAATGCAGGCAACCCATCCTAGCTTCTCATGACTGATATTCTGCTTCAGAATTCAGACAAGTTTGCTAGGCAGGGTCTCCCTACTTCACTGCTTTTTTCTTCAATAAATTTCCTTCTTTCCGGAAGTATTGCAAATCTCCTGATTATTTTTTCCAGTGCTTTATATTCTTCTTCTTTCAACGTACCAGCCGTATCCCACTGAGGTGGGGTGGCCCAAAAGAAAAAACTGAAGTTTCTCCTTTTAAATTTAGTAATATACAGGAGAAGGGGTTACTAGCCCCTTGCTCCCGGCATTTTAGTCGCCTCTTACGACACACATGGCTTATAGAGGAAGAATTCTGTTCCACTTCCCCATGGAGATAAGAGGAAATAAACAAGAACAAGAATTAGAAAGAAAATAGAAGAAAACCCAGAGGGGTGTGTATATATATGCTTGTACATGTATGTGTAGTGTGACCTAAGTGTAAGTAGAAGTAGCAAGACTTACCTGTAATCTTGCATATTTATGAGACAGACAAAAGACACCAGCAATCCTACCATCATGTAAAACAATTACAGGCTTTCGTTTTACACTCACTTGGCAGGACGGTAGTACCTCCCTGGGCGGTTGCTGTCTACCAACCTACTACCTAGGATATATATATATATATATATATATATATATATATATATATATATATATATATATATATATATATATATATATATATATATTTTGCTAGGGTGTTTGGGAGAGGGGTGGGATTAAATTATGGAGAATCAAATACAAAATGGGAATTGACAGTTTTTCCTGATGATACTGTGCTTATGGGAGATTCTAAAGAAAAATTGCAAAGGTTACTGGATGAGTTTGGGAGTGTGTCAAGGTAGAAAGTTGAAAGTGAACATAGAAAAGAGTAAGGTGATGAACCCTTTATCAGGCAGAGCCGAAAATTTTCAGCCTTAAACACATGCACCTTTGCGCGTGTCATCCTACTCGTGCAGCGCATCTGGATTCCCATTCTTTAATTCTAACCAATCACAAGCCTTCCCTGAGTCGTTTCAGCTAAGTGATGATGGCGTTTGCTGGCTTCCCATTGCTTGAGAGAACAAAATGTAAACACTTGTGGTTTGGCGTCACCCAGAGTGGGTTTCTTCTATCTAGAGTCACTAATATACTCTTGAATTTTACCCTCTACAATGTCGGTAAGTACTGATTGTTGTGTTTAGTGTGTACATGAATAGTTTAGGCATATTTTGATATATACATAAAGTTTGTGTGAAGCATAATGTGAGTGTAGCATGCAGTTGAAAAAAGTGCAACAAAGGAAGGGCAAAAATTTTTGCATCTGCCCTTTTAGTGACATAGTTCACTTTCAGTAAAATAAATATTTATATAAAAATTTCTATTGCCTATATGAATTCTGTAGTGGTATGGATCTATACAGAACATTTTTATTGTCCTTCCACATCAATGAGAAATTGTTTTATGAGGGCCCTCCAGCACCAGGTCAAAATATGTCTGCATTTTGGAGGACAGGGACTCAGAACCAGATATAGGTGACCCAGAATTGCTGGATAGTGGTGATGAATACTTGCCACCGGATGCAGAGGTGTCAAGTGATGAGGAAGAAAGGCCAGCCAAAAAGCAGAAATTAGTCAAGGAAAAGAAAGGTATTACGATAGAGGAGTACCCTGATGAGGAACATATTTATGACGATCTTGCTCCTCAAGGTGAACCTCTGTGGTAAATCTGTGCATAAAGAATGATAGAAATTGCTTCAGAGACTTCCATTCTAGCAATTAGTAATATAGAATGATTGCTCTTCCTCATGAATCTCAGGAATATGGGACTTGAAAGTTTTATCCCTTTGCAATGTGTCCTTGTTGCTATTGTTTCATTTTTATATTTTTCTAATACTTACAAAATGTTTTGATACAAGTTCCATTTATGTTTTTGATATTGTCTGTTTGTATAATAAATTTTAAGGTGTTTTGTATAATAAATTTTAAGGTATAATAAATTTGGGTGTTTTATTAACAATTGCAAGTTTGCAACATTCAAATTTATACACCCTATTTCGGGCAGGGGCGAGAATATTCGCCTTTGGGAGATTAGCAATTGCTCAAAAACTAACCATCAGAATTCCATTTATATGGCCTAATTCAACTTATATTGAGATACTCTATTCACTCTAGGGTGCTCTGTTTGATATTCTAATGTATCATAAATTGCCTAATGAAGGGATTTATTTAAATGATTTAGATAAAGAAAAATTGGATATCAAATTGGAGAGGAGGAGTACGGAAGAAGTGAATGTTTTCAGATATTTGGGAGTTGACGTGTCAGCGATGGATTTATGAAGGATGAGGTTAACCATAGAATTGATGGAAAAAAGGTGGGTGGTGCGTTGAGGTATATGTGGAGACAAAAAACGTTATGGAGGCAAAGAAGGGAATGTATGAAAGTATAGTGGTACCAACACTCTTATATGGATGTGAAGCTTGGGTTGTAAATGCTGCAGCAAGGAGACGGTTGGAGGCAGTGGAGATGTGTCTTAGGGCAATGTGTGGTGCAAATATTATTCAGAAAATTCGGAGTGTGGAAATCAGGAGAAGGTGTGAGGTTAATAAAATAATTAGAGGGCTGAAGAGGGGTTGTTGAGATGGTCTGGTCATTTAAAGAGAATGGATGAAAGTAGAATGACTTGGAGAGTGTATAAATCTGCAGGGTAAGGAAGGCGGGGTAGGGGTCGTCATTGAAAAGGTTGGAGGGAGGGGGTAAAGGAGGTTTTGTGGGCGAGGGGCTTGGACTTCCAGCAAGCGTGCATGAGCGTGTTAGATAGGAGTGAATGGAGACGAATGGTATTTGGGACCTGATGAGCTGTTGGAGTGTGAGCAGGGTAATATTCAGTTAAGGGGTTTAGGGAAACCGGTTATTTTTATATAGCCGGACTTGAGTCCTGGAAATGGGAAGTACAATGCCTGCACTTTAAAGGAGGGGTTTGGGATATTGGCAATTTGGAGGGATATGTTGTTTATCATTATACGTATATACTTCTAAACTGTTGTATTCTGAGCACCTTTGCAAAAACAGTGATTGCGTGAGTAAGGTGAAAGTGTTGAATGATGAAAACATTTGCTTTTGGGGGATTTTCTTTCTTTCTGAGTCACCCCGATTCGGTGGGAGGCGGCCGACTTGTTTATATATATATATATATATATATATATATATATATATATATATATATATATATATATATATATGTATATATATATATATATATATATATACACATACACGATAGGAATACAGTATATAACTCAAATTATGAGTTATACAAGCTCGATAGCTTTTTAGTAGGGACCATTGAACACAATCTTAAACAACAATGCTATACAAACTCACAGGATTGCTCATTATGCCAGGTGGGTTGATGGACTGGTGACGCCCGACCAGTGTCTACCCACCAAAACTTCATACCATGTCAGTTGTGAATAGTTATATAATGCGTTCAGCTGTTAGTGTACCATACAGTAACAGGCACACAAGATAACGAGATAACATAAGGAGAGGTTAAAGGATATTAGTAGAAATTAGAAATTTAGATCATAGAAATATCGGAAAGGTATAGAAGATTCCCAAGTAAGGCATATTACCCGATACTGAGGAGAATAGTTAACAATATTTAGGAAGAGATACTTCTGAGTACCTCCACAGAACATTTGAGTACCCCAGGACATTTAAACAGACAAAGAGCACATTCTGTTCCCTTCTTTTATTTAAAAAGGTTACACAGAATAATAGCAATCCATATGTATCGTATCCAACGAAAAACTTATTTTCTCAAACCACATAACCTGTTATAACCGACTAGAAAAAGCTTGGGGCTAGCTATTATACCTCAGAATTTCATACTTGACACCTCAGAAACCCTCCTACCCCATTTGGGGAGTAGGGGGATGGCGGTAGGGTAACCGTGGCCGGTGACACATCCGCACTATGCTAATGAGAATTCTCTCCCTGCTTTGGTTGCTCTCTTGCAACAGTGCATTGCTCCTGATGACGCACTGAGAAGTGTGAAAGTACTTGAGCTAAAGATTTCCACCTCCCGTGGCTTGTCTTGCATAGTTAAGATCGTCCGTCTGCAATTGTTTGCATATATATATATACATATATATATATATATATATATATATATATATAAATATATATATATATATATATATAATGTGTGTGTGTGTGTGGTACCGAATAGGCAAAACTTGCGATCTTGGCTTAAATAGCAACGCTCATCTTGCCATAAAAGACAAGTGAAAATTTGTGTATGCAATAATTTCGCCAAAATCATTCCGAACCTAACGAAAAAAATATATTTTACTGTGTTTGTTTAGTATTAAATTAGTGTAAACAAATCTAAAATATATTTAGTTGGTATAGGCTTAAATAAATTGTTCTTGTTATAATAAGGTTAGGTAAGTTTTCTAAGATTCTTTTGGAGCAAAATTAAATTTTTTTAAATTAACATTAATGAAAAAATATATCTTTAAACGTATAAGAGAAAATTTCAGAAACGACTTAATTTTAAACGAGTTCTTGCTAATTGACCAGTTTTACATATTCGGCACTATATATATATATATATATATATATATATATATATATATATATATATATATATATATATAAACTCCCTCATCTTCCACCGTTCTGTCTGTATTGAACTAAGGAAGCCACTGGCTGGCGAAACGCTTTCACAAAATAAAGATTCCCAAATGTTGCACGTGTCTCATTCTACAGCTTTGTTATTTGGTTTAAAGACCACTTGTTTCCCGTGATTCTACTTATGTACTGCCATCTGCCTCCAGGCACAGGTACTACTCAAGCACGGACTACACGGGTTAATATATGGCTAATTCTTCAAGCAGTTTTTCAGTGGTTCAAATGACCAAAGACCATGAACGATTCCTGAAACGACTTCTGTACAGGACCCTGCTTGGCTATGATGCCGTCAGTCGTGGGTGTTTCTCAGAGCACCATCACAGTATTAAAAATATTTAATTGCAAGGCTGGTCATGAATTGGGCCGTGAGGGCGTTGCCCCCAAAACACCCTCCAACTATGCTTCAGGTACCTAATTGCCGCGTGCACTCTTCAGCCAAATTGTACCTGAGGAAGAAAATCGACGGTCTGGTGAATAGACCAGCTGAGGAAATCAGATACCTAGAAGGCGAAGTAATACAGGTAATGGAAAATAAATATTTGCTATAGAAATCAGCATTACTACAACACTTGCTGATCTTGTCAGCTCCGACAACTGGCTCTCATTTAATAACCTGAAACTAGAGCCAAATTAAGTTGGAAATCTGCTGTTTATAAACAAGTGGAGAGGAAGGCCAAATAAGCGGACGCCCCTTTAAAGAGGAAAACATTGTAAGCAACAGTTACAGATTACCAATACTAAAAATCTCCAAAGTTCAATTCAAAACGGACATAATCACCAAATTCATAATTAAGAGTTCTACATGAGAGCTTGATTTATTCAGAAAAGCATTAATTACCTATTGGCAGGACTCTTGGCCTACAGTGAGATGTCACATAGTCAACCCATGCCACCACACTGACAGCTAAGACTATCATCGATCTTTCCCTCTACCCAGTCTTCACTATAAAACATGCAGTTTCTTCACCCTTTTCATTCTGCTGATGATCTCACTCAGAGATCGAAATGTACGGATGTTATTGTTCTCCTTCATTCGCCTACATGTGGGTCTACTGTACTTCTGTTATGTATATGTAGATTTTCTGTGACTCACGAAATCATAATGACACGACTACAAACAAACCATACCTCGGGTGGGGTTAGAACCCGCGATCTGAGCCATAAAATTCGTCTATAAAAACTTGCATTTGTGGTCACAGTGGTGCCTATGCTAACCTTCCTATGGTGTATAAATATACCTAGTTGGACGAACTTCATTGTAGCTAGCTGGCCCAGTGGCTAACGCGTCGGTCTGGAGTTTTATGAATCTCTGATCGCGGGTTCTAACCCCACCCGAGGTATGTTTTTCTTTTTTTAGACTTAATGTATTTCTATCACGTATGAAAAATCGTAAATTATCATCAGTTTTGAATAAATGTGACAATCTGCAAATTTTATCTAAATGATTAGTGAAAAAACTTTCCAGTAAATACTACAGTTATGGGTCTTGATACGATGGAACACTGAGGAAATGTCTTATGCAAGTACATGTACTACAGTAATTAAATTTCTGTTCTCATGCCCTGTATGTGATTGGATGCAGTCACTGCATGGAATTTCATAAACACCTGACGCAGGGTTGGAAGTTTTCAGCAGAAAAACGAGAGGTACAACGGCTGCACTGCCCTGGCAGTTATTAAACTAAATATGATGCACTCCAGTTGAACTAGCGAGTCATGCATAATACTGCAAGGTGCTGGTTGAAAGTGACTTACACTTTAATAGACCAACCTTAAATCATTTTCTCGATATATATTATGAGTATATTCCATTCGTATTTAACATACTCAGCCTGTAGTAAAGACATATATATTTAGCATATATTTTGTATACACAATCAGTACATCCAGCGTTATCAAAACTTTTTTTAAAGATTTATCACAGCATAATCCATCAATTTTTTAATCTTTCCATTTTGCATATAGAACCTGCATACCTTTTAATATATTCAGAATACTTAGTTTTTTCTGTATATGTAATAAGTACATCAGCATATTTGCTAAGTGTGAAGTATAGTGAATGTTGATTAGAATAATTATAAAATATTATTTAGTGTGATTATGAATGAGAACATTGTTCCTTGGATTATTAAAGCTAATGAATTATAGATATTAATTATCATTATTATTAAAATAAAAATGCAGTTACTAATAAATTATTTATTCTTATTATTATTCCTTTTTATGGGGGAAGGGCTCCTTGGCGCGGTGAAGAGGCTATTGGTCTGAATGAAGGACTGGACTCTTTGGTCTTCCTCCGACCGAGCTTAATTACCCCCAATCCCCCCATTCCCTACCCCATCCTTCCCATCCCTCCTTTCCTTCCCTGTCCCTTCCCCATCCCTCCCCTTTCCCCATCCTTCCCCTCTCCTTCTTTTCCTGCTTTTGGCCTTTGGGGTCTCCCCTCTGAAATTCTAGCTTCAAGGTTGTGGAAAGTGTATTGATATCCATCCCATCCCATTCCGTTTAGGTCCTTGGTGGTGGTGTTTGCCGTGGAATCTAGATCATCTGGGGATGTCCCGTTTTCCCTTCGTAATTCCAGGGGATGGTTCAGTGTTCTTCAAGTTATGGGTGTATCTCTGGAGGCTGCCTGTCAGTTCCGGGAGGTGGTTGTCAATGGAGGTATGCCTGCTGGTGGATTTCCGGCCACCCTCTCTTGTCCGCCGAGATGCCCCGGTAGATGTGAGGTTCCTATCCTGGATTGCTGGTTTACTGGATTGCTGGAGCAACTCGAGCTCCAGAATCTTCCTATTATTAAAGTTGACATAACACCTCCATCTGCGGGAAGGAAGCATCATTGCAACATAGCAAGGCTAAGTTTTGTCAGCCGTGAACTGCCACCATCTGTTTACGTAGCAAGACAACACCTACTGGTGCTGAAGGTGATCCCTACCCAGCAACAATGTCGAAAATGTTGGCGCTTCGGCCACTCGGCGAAATATTGCAGGTTAGAGGCAGAATGGCCTGTCTGTGGTGCTGCTGACCATACCCGTCCATACTGCAGCCACCCTCCCTCTTGCCTTTAACTGCAAAGAGGCGCACCCAGCCTATTCTCGTCGTTTACCGATTTCTTAAGAGAACGGGAGATCCGTTGTCTTAAAGAGAAAGAGGGTTTCTCTTATGCCTTGGCAGTTTCCCGTATCTGCCTCCAAGGAAGACTTCCACGGCTCTCTTATTCCAGGGTCGTTAGACGGCCCCAGACTTCGGTGGTGCCTGCTTACACAATTGCCTCTGTGCCCTTTACTTCCGCAGTCAACTCGGTGTCCAACCCTTTTACAGTCCTGGGCTCTGAGGTACAAACTTTATCATCTATTACTGTCCCTACTTCCTTACCTTCCCACTCACATGTTCCAATGTCTCAGCTCCCCATTCAATCTAACTCGTCACCACATATCCCTTCTTTCCAAAGTCAACATCTTCATTTACGTCCAAATCTCCTTCAAACCCCAAACCACAGGACATTCCCAAACGTTATTCGTTCCCTATCTCTGAGTCTCGGACTTTACCTCGAGATGCATCTGATACTGTTGTGGAGGTTCATCCACCCCCAAGTACAGTTGCTTCCTCGCCTGTCCCTCCGGAAATTTCTTCTTTGGTGTATTCCATTGCCTTTCCACTTTTTACCCATACTACATCTCCCTCCGCAGCCAGGCTATCTCTGCCTTCTCTCTCATCTAAGACTATTGAAGCCATCTCCACTTTAATGGAGGAGTCAACACCTATTATGGACACTGGTCCACCATTCCACCCTGACACTTCACATTTTCACTTTTCTGCGCCATTCTTCACACCACCTTTCTTAGTCATCCCAATACCTCACTCTTTACTAGTTTCCCAGTGCCTCCGCTTGTTGACTTTGCTGACGTTCCTGGTCCATAGACACCTGCAAAATGTTACTGAAACGCTCTCTTAGCCGATCGTGCTTGTTTACACTGGAATATTCAAGGCCTCAGGGGTAATCGGGGTGAGCTTCAGGTGTTGCTTTCCCAGTTTTTCTCTGTTTGTGTCTGCTTGCAAGAACCAGAATTGCGTTCCTCTGTTTTCCGTCCCGTCTCGAGCTATATCTTAATACATTCATCGGGTCTTTTTCCCAATGGGACTTTAAATGAAAGTGCACTTCTCGAGTGCCACGGTATACCACATTCTCGGGTCCTTGTCCATACTTCGCTGCATTACGCTGCACCCGCATCTGCTCTTTAACTTATTAAGATATTTTAATGCTCATCATTTCCTCTGGGGAGGGTCTCACTGTGACTCGTGATCAGTTAGAGGGTCTTCTTACTTCTCTTCCCTTCCATGTTTTAAATACGAGTACTCGGACTCATTCCGACCCTCGCACTCGAACTCTTTCTTGCATATATCTCTCAATTTGCTTCTCAACTGCACTCCACTTTATCTGGTCAGTGTTCCCTGATTTACATAACGGCGATCATTTTCCTATCTTTCTTTCTTCTCATACGTATTATCGACCTCCTTGTAGTCCACGTTGGCAGTTTGAACGGCGAAGTAGGCAATTTACATTTGTCAAACTGTTTTTAGTTTTACGAGAGTAAATTGCCCAATTTATTCTCGTCAAAGCTGAGCCATTACAACTATTTTTGGTCTCGGTTTTAACCTCAAACCTCGTGTAGGCACACTTGATGGTCTACTTATGCTCGTGCAGAACGTTTGAAAAGTGCTGCATAAGGCTGATATCGCTATAGTAATACCCCAGAACGACTCCTTGATTTTTAAACAGGCGAGAGCGGTTGCCCGACGTGTTATCCGAGAAGCTGAACGCACTTGCTGGAGGGATTGTTTTTACCGTCACTTCGACCTCTTATATTAGTACAATTAGGAAAAATAGTTTGGAAATTGAATGGCAAATACTATCCAGACCCAACTTCCGGTCTTAAGGTTGCCGGTGTTAGCATAGTAAGCCCTCTCTAAATTGCCACAGAAATCGGAAATCATCTTGTCCGTATCTCTCAGGGACTCCATCTATGCCCCCCGTTTCTTTCCAACAAGTCTGCCAGGGAGTTTATGCCTTTAGACTTTTCGTCTAGCATGGAAGTCTTATAATGTGACTTACAAGCGTCTAGAATTAGTCAACACTTTCCTCTTGCCGATCGTCGGCAGCTGGGCTTCATGGCATCCATATTCGTATGCTTCAGCATTTACATTCGTCATCCCTCGTAGACCTCTTCCGTATTTTTAATTAATCTTATTTGGTCGCAAAGGGTTTTTCCTCTGCTGTGGATAACTGCCATTACTCTACTTTTTCGTAAACCAGCTACTTCGGGCCTGATACCCCACACTATCGTCCCATTACTCTTACCAGTGCAGTTTGTAGGTTAATGGAACGTCTAGTAAACTGACGTTTGGTGTGGTGTTTAAAGACATACAATAGCCTCTCCACTAGTCAATTTGGCTTCCGTAAGAGCCGCTCCACTATTGACCACTTACTCCTCTTAGATATCTGTACGTAATGCCTTTGCTAGTAACCACAGAGTTACTGCAGTCTATTTTGATCTTGAAAAGGCTCATTCCTTAGGCGTCCGAAGCAATCTGCCACTTTTCCTTAAACACTACTTATCTGAGAGGCATTTCCGTGTTTGGGATAATTCGCTTTCCCTGGACTTTGTCCAAGCTCAAGGTGTCCCTCAGGGATGTGTCCTTAGCACCACCCTTTTTCTACTTCCTATAAATGAGCTAGCCTCTGTTCTACTATCTAATATTTGGTCATCACTTTATGCTGATGACTGCGTTATGGCTTGCGCAGGTGCTGACTGTCGCCTTAAAGAAGGCTTACTCCAGATTGCTGTCAGCCGTGTTTCCCATTGGGCCACTACGCATGGGCTTAAATTTTCTGGTGCTAAAACGCATCAGATTAATTTCACCAGACATTCTGTTACCTCTAATACTCCATTGTACCTGTATTGCTCCCATATTCCTGAAGGTGAAACAGTCAGATTTCTCTGCCTTCTGTTCGATCGCCGGCTGTCCTGGAAACCTCACATTACCTCTCTGAAAGCAACTTGCTATAGCCGGCTGAACCTCCTTAAAACCCTCGCTCATCTTTCGTGGTGGGCGGATCGTCGCAATCTCCTATTGCAATCAGCCCTAATTTTATCGAAACTAGACTATGGCGACCAGACATATTCTGCGGTCTCTCCCGCAACTAAAACACTAAAACATCGTTACGGAACTCTCGTTGCCCCGGCCCAATCAGACACACTTTCAACTGCCAATACTGCCAACACTCCTGTGGCTGCCTTAGCCCTAGATAATGAGCCTCAAGTCATGTGTTTACCTGGTGTCTGGCTCTACACTACTGATCAATGCAAGGACGAAATGCTTGGCCCAGAACTCTATCAGAGAATCCAGGATGGGACTTAAGTTCACCTGCGACTCCAAGCATGTCTACATCACCGAAAAATTACTCCAACGCATCAGTCAGTGTGTTGCAGACACCACAACCCCGATTGAAGTGGACTACCTCCCAAGGAAGAAGTTCAGGTTTCCCCAAAATGGTTCATTGAATAACAAGCTTCCCTGTGAAGCTGAATTCCCCAGCACTTTGCCATTGGCTGAAGCTGGGGTATGGATCTAATGGACTCTGTAATAGCTGCTTTCTCAGCCTTTCCTGACTGCCTGCTGCTGTGCAGCCCCATCAACCGTCCTCGCATCGCCAGCCGCATGCCCCCAAGACACTCCTGTTCCTGGGAGCCAAGGCCGGGTCACAATCTGGAGAAGACTCGAGCCGGCATTACCGACGAACCTCGTACATCTACATACATCCCGCAACTCTTTCTAAACTTGATCCCATCCATCATCAAGGATTACGTTTGTCTGGGTGCTTTTTGCTCCTCTCCTGTCGAAACCTATATGCAGAGGCAAATGTCCCATTCTTGAACGAACGCCTTGATGACCATTACCTCCGGTATTTTGTCCGCTCTCATCACCTTCACGAT
Organism: Cherax quadricarinatus; assembly: GCF_038502225.1. Lineage (NCBI taxonomy): Eukaryota > Metazoa > Arthropoda > Malacostraca > Decapoda > Parastacidae > Cherax > Cherax quadricarinatus. The sequence goes on from NC_091360.1 coordinate 11,248,458, forward strand.
CCTTCTAAATACAGGATAGCAACCGAAGTTAATAGATTCATTTTTTTTTTTTTTGTGTGTGCTGTCTGTTTACTCCGTCCTTTTTCTCTTCTTCATTTACTCTTGACTTCTTATCAGTTGTCCCCTTTATATATACATCTAGCATCTAAATTTCCTCTTCCCCCTCGGGAGGTTCCGACAGTTCGTGTCTGGACTTCCCCACTGCCGTGCGCGAAAGCTTCTCGCTCCCTCTTTCTTAACCACTCCCGGTCTCATTCTCGGGCCTTTGCAGTTTACGCTGATGGTTCTAAATCATCTGACTGTGTCGGGTTTGTAGTATGTCACGGATAGTGTTGTACAAGGTCATTTATTAGACTAGCATCATCATAAATGAACTGTTTGCGTTTCTCATAGCGATTATCCGTATTGAGTCCGGGCCTACCTCAACATTTGTGGTAGTCTCGGACTCTTTTAGTCTCGGACTCGTATACAACTTTGGTTGTGCTGCATTTTTAGGAAAAACAAAGAAATCGTTTTCTGCTGGGTCCCTGGTCAGGTTTATGTTCAGGGCAACGAGCAGGTGGACTCTGCTGTGCTGTCAGCGGTACATAACCTTTCAGTTTCATATAGAGGTAATCCATTCTTTGATTATTTTGCTGTCGTTTCTGGCCACCTTTGCATCCGTTGATGACAACGTTGGTCTGAACTGATTCATAACAAATTGCACTCTTTCAGTACTACTTTAGGATTCTGGTTTTCTTATCATCGATGTCGTGGTTGGGAGACTATGCTTTCCGGTCTTCGCATCGGGTACACACGTCTTACTCAGTTACACTGCGAAATGTCAGGTTCCAATTTCATCTTGCCATATTCTGTTCGACTGTCCAGCCTATCTGCGAGCACGCAGAATTTACCTCCGACGTCGTTGCCGCTCTCACACACTTTCTTCCCTCCTCGCTGACGGCTTGACACAGATGGCTTCTCTGACTTTTTGACAAATTCATTACACCTTTTATTATACTTTCTGTAGCCCTCCCTACCGCCCTTACTAATTCTCCCTTGCAGCGCTGTATGACCCTGGTGGTTTAGCGCTCAATTTTGAAAACAGTAATATTATTATTGCTCTGTATTAAAATGAACACAAGTTACATTCGCCTGTTGTTAATGTTATTTAGTATATTAAATTTAAAACCATTAAATATTTTACAAGTTGGACGAAAGTAAATATCAAGAGAATTTCTTTTCAAGAAAGAAACATTTCCTCACATTTACAATACACAGCGCAAAAGAATTTATTTTAATATACAGGGTAAACCCTTACGGGTCACAGACTAAAGCAAAGAGCCACGATTATGCCGTAAATGTTCCAAAGGGTTATGAGAATTGTCTGTTGCTACTGTAATCGCTTCTCAATAAACTGTCTTGAACCCCACAATATTTTTTTTAAATTTTATTAGCTAACAGGAAACTTTGCACGCCTTGGCATGCATGGAGGAGGTCTAAAGAAAAATAATTTCCCAGGCGGTGATCAGGGCGCGGAGCAACTTGGTAATTACAGGGCCAGAGCAGTTTGTGTTTGGGAAATTATTGTAGCACGTTATATACTGCTAATTACCGGCGGTAAAGTTGGGAGGATAAGTGTATGATGAGGCCACTGGTGCTGTGGAGAACTGTTGGTTATGTTGGTCCTTGAGGCCACTGGTGCTGTGGAGAACTGTTGGTTATGTAGGTCCTTGAGGCCACTGGTGCTGTGGAGAACTGTTGGTTATGTAGGTCCTTGAGGCCACTGGTGCTGTGGAGAACTGTTGGTTATGTAGGTCCTTGAGGCCACTGGTGCTGTGGAGAACTGTTGGTTATGTAGGTCCTTGAGGCCACTGGTGCTGTGGAGAACTGTTGGTTATGTAGGTCCTTGAGGCCACTGGTGCTGTGGAGAACTGCTGGTTATGTAGGTCCTTGAGGCCACTGGTGCTGTGTAGAACTGTTGGTTATGTAGGTCCTTGAGGCCACTGGTGCTGTGGAGAACTGCTGGTTATGTAGGTCCTTGAGGCCACTGGTGCTGTGGAGAACTGTTGGTTATGTATGTCCTTGAGGCCACTGGTGCTGTGTAGAACTGTTGGTTATGTAGGTCCTTGAGGCCACTGGTGCTGTGGAGAACTGCTGGTTATGTAGGTCCTTGAGGCCACTGGTGCTGTGGAGAACTGTTAGTTATGTAGGTCCTTGAGGAGACTGGTGCTGTGGAGAACTGTTGGTTATGAAGGTCCTTGAGGAGACTGGTGCTGTGGAGAACTGTTGGTTATGAAGGTCCTTGAGGAGACTGGTGCTGTGGAGAACTGTTGGTTATGAAGGTCCTTGAGGAGACTGGTGCTGTGGAGAACTGTTGGTTATGTAGGTCCTTGAGGAGACTGGTGCTGTGGAGAACTGTTGGTTATGAAGGTCCTTGAGGAGACTGGTGCTGTGGAGAACTGTTGGTTATGTAGGTCCTTGAGGAGACTGGTGCTGTGGAGAACTGTTGGTTATGAAGGTCCTTGAGGAGACTGGTGCTGTGTAGAACTGCTGGTTATGTAGGTCCTTGAGGTCACTGGTGCTGTGGAGAACTGCTGGTTATGTAGGTCCTTGAGGCCACTGGTGCTGTGAAGAACTGCTGGTTATGTAGGTCCTTGAGGCCACTGGTGCTGTGAAGAACTGCTGGTTATGTAGGTCCTTGAGGCCACTGGTGCTGTGGAGAACTGCTGGTTATGTTGGTCCTTGAGACCACTGGTGCTGTGAAAAACTGCTGGTTATATTGTTCCTTGAGGCCACTGGTGCTGTGGAGAACTGCTGGTTATGTTGGTCCTTGAGGCCACTGGTGCTGTGGAGAGTTGCTGGTTATGTAGGTCCTTGAGGCCACTGGTGCTGTGGAGAGTTGCTGGTTATGTAGGTCCTTGAGGCCACTGGTGCTGTGGAGAACTGCTGGTTATGTTGGTCCTTGTGGCCACTGGTGCTGTGAAGAACTGCTGGTTATGTTGGTCCTTGTGGCCACTGGTGCTGTGAAGAACTGCTGGTTATGTTGGTCCTTGAGGCCACTGGTGCTGTGAAGAACTACTGGTTATGTAGGTCCTTGAGGCCACTGGTGCTGTTGAGAACTGTTGGTTACGTACGTCCTGGGGGCCACTGGTGCTGTGGAGAACTGTTGGTTACGTTGATCCTGGAGGCCTCTGGTGCTGTGGGGAACTGCTGGTTATGTAGGTCCTCGAGGTCTCTGGTGATGTGGAGAAATGCTGGTTACGTTGATCCTGGAGGCCACAGTTGCTGTGGGGAGGTGGTTATGTACTTCGATCCTGGAGTTGAAGACAGTGATAGGGAAAACATTGAAAAATAAAAACTCTTAGCGAAAGTGTTAACAGGCCACGGCGTTAACGAAGGTGTAGACAGAATAGAGGAAAAGGTAGCCTCACTAGAACACATCGTTAAAGGTAAAAACTCTCCATAACTCATTTTCACCAGAGAAGACCGGCGAAGGTACACAGCATCACTGATATTGGTTACTAACGGAGCAGTGTCAATGGAAAAAGCCCATGAACAGAAAGTAGTCAATGAAACAGAATGAATAGAAAATACCGTCAACGGAACACACAATGGATAAATATCAGCTTGAGAGACCATTAAAATGAGCTGTTATTGTAGCACAGCATCAATGGAACACAACATGAATGGAAAAGCCAATGGTCCACAGCGTAAACCGGATAATGCTCAAGCACCTGGCTTAGTACTCCGCATAAACGTAGTGGAAATAAATCACACTGTTGGAACTTCATTGGCTTATCCCCAATTAATTTACTTATTTCCTCAGAGTATGCCAACAACATTTGTGTGACCATAAAGCTTGCCTTGATGCCTGGGTTAAGGAAAAATGGACCAACCTTCCTTCCTCTTGTATTTAACCTCATTAGTAATAATGGTATATATATATATATATATATATATATATATATATATATATATATATATATATATATATATATATATATTATTATTTTTGTCACACTGGCCGATTCCCACCAAGGCAGGGTGGCCAGAATAAGAAAAACTTTCACCATCATTCACTCCATTACTGTCTTGCCAGAAGGGTGCTTTACACTACAGTTTTTAAACTAAAACGTTAACTCCCCTCCTTCAGAGTGCAGGCACTGTACTTCCCATCTCCAGGACTCAAGTCCGGCCTGCCGGTTTCCCTGAACCCCTTCATAAATGTTATTTTGCTCACACTCCAACAGCACGTCAAGTATTAAAAATCATTTGTCTCCATTCACTCCTATCAAACACGCTCACGCATGCCTGCTGGAAGTCCAAGCCCCTCGCACACAAAACCTCCTTTGCCCCCTCAATCCAACCTTTCCTAGGCCGACCCCTACCCCGCCTTCCACTACAGACTGATACACTCTTGAAGTCATTCTGTTTCGCTCCATTCTCTTTACATGTCCGAACCACCTCAACAACCCTTCCTCAGCCCTCTGGGCAACAGTTTTAGTAATCCCGCACCTCCTCCTAACTTCCAAACTACGAATTCTCTGCATTATATTCACACCACACATTGCCCTCAGACATGACATCTCCACTGCCTCCAGCCTTCTCCTCGCTGCAACATTAATCACCCATGCTTCACACCCATATAAGAGCGTTGGTAAAAATATACTCTCATACATTCCCCTCTTTGCCTCCAAGGACAAAGTTCTTTGTCTTAACAGACTCCTAAGTGCACCACTCACCCTTTTCCCCTCATCAATTCTATGATTCACCTCTTCTTTCATAGACCCATCCGCTGACACGTCCACTCCCAAATATCTGAATACATTCACCTCCTCCATACTCTCTCCCTCCAATCTGATATCCAATCTTTCATCACCTAATCTTTTTGTTATCCTCATAATCTTACTCTTTCCTGTATTCACTTTTAATTTTCTTCTTCTGCACACCCTACCAAATTCATCCACCAATCTCTGCAACTTCTCTTCAGAATCTCCCAAGAGCACAATGCCATCAGCAAAGAGCAACTGTGACAACTCCCACTTTGTGTGATTCTTTATCTTTTAACTCCACGCCTCTTGCCAAGACCCTCGCATTTACACAACCCCATCTATAAATATATTAAACAACCACGGTGACATCACACATCCTTGTCTAAGGCCTACTTTTACTGGGAAATAATCTCCCTCTTTCCTACATACTCTAACTTGAGCCTCACTATCCTCGTAAAAACTCTTCACTGCTTTCAGTAACCTACCTCCTACACCATACACCTGCAACATCTGCTACATTGCCACCCTATCCACCCTGTCATACGCCTTTTCCAAATCCATAAATGCCACAAAGACCTCTTTAGCCTTATCTAAATACTGTTCACTTATATGTTTCACTGTAAACACCTGGTCCACACACCCCTTACCTTTCCTAAAGCCTCCTTGTTCATCTGCTATCCTATTCTCCGTTTTGCTCTTAATTCTTTCAATAATAACTCTACCATACACTTTACCAGGTATACTCAACAGACTTATCCCCCTATAATTTTTGCACTCTCTTTTGTCCCCTTTGCCTTTATACAAAGGAACTATGCATGCTGTCTGCCAATCCCTAGGTACCTTACCCTCTTCCATACATTTATTAAATAATTGCACCAACCACTCCAAAACTATATCCCCACCTGCTTTTAACATTTCTATCTTCATCCCATCAATCCCGGCTGCCTTACCCTCTTTCATTTTACCTACTGCCTCACGAACTTCCCCCACACTCACAACTGGCTCTTCCTCACTCCTACAAGATGTTATTCCTCCTTCCCCTATAAACGAAATCACAGCTTCCCTATCTTCAACAACATTTAACAATTCCTCAAAATATTCCCTCCATCTTCCCAATACCTCTAACTCTCCATTTAATAACTCTCCTCTCCTATTTTTAACTGACAAATCCATTTGTTTTCTAGGCTTCCTTAACTTGTTAATCTCACTCCAAAACTTTTTCTTACTTTCAACAAAATTTGTTGATAACATCTGACCCACTCTCTCATTTGCTCTCTTTTTACATTGCTTCACCACTCTCTTAACCCCTCTTTTTCTCCACATTCTCTTCCCTCCTTGCATCACTTCTACTTTGTAAAAACTTCTCATATGCTAACTTTTTCTCCCTTACTACTCTCTTTACATCATTCCACCAATCGCTCCTCTTCCCTCCTGCACCCACTTTCCTGTAACCACAAATTTCTGCTGAACACTCTAACACTACATTTTTAAACCTACCCCATACCTCTTCGACCCCATTGCCTATGCTCTCATTAGCCCATCTATCCTCCAATAGCTGTTTATATCTTACCCTAACTGCCTCCTCTTTTAGTTTATAAACCTTCACCTCTCTCTTCCCTGATGCTTCTATTCTCCTTGTATCCCATCTACCTTTTACTCTCAGTGTAGCTACAACTAGAAAGTGATCTGATATATCTGTGGCCCCTCTATAAACATGTACATCCTGAAGTCTACTCAACAGTCTTTTATCTACCAATACATAATCCAACAAACTACTGTCATTTCGCCTACATCATATCTTGTATACTTATTTATCCTCTTTTTCTTAAAATATGTATTACCTATAACTAAACTCCTTTCTATACAAAGTTCATTCAAAGGGTTCCCATTATCATTTACACCAGGCACCCCAAACTTACCTACCACACCCTCTCTAAAAGTTTCTCCTACTTTAGCATTCAGGTCCCCTACCACAATCACTCTCTCACTTGGTTCAAAGGCTCCTATACATTCACTTAACATCTCCCAAAATCTCTCTCTTTACTCTGCATTCCTCTCTTCTCCAGGTGCATACACGCTTATTATGACCCACTTCTCGCATCCAACCTTTACTTTAATCCACATAATTCTTGAATTTACACATTCATATTCTCTTTTCTCCTTCCATAACTGATCATTCAACATTACTGCTACCCCTTCCCTTGCTCTAACTCTCTCAGATACTCCAGATTTAATCCCATTTATTTTCCCGCACCGAAACTCCCCTACCCCCTTCAGCTTTGTTTTGCTTAGGGCCAGGACATCCAACTTCTTTTCATTCATAACATCAGCAATCATCTGTTTCTTGTCATCCGCACTACATCCACGCACATTCAAGCATCCCAGTTATATAAAGTTTTTCTTCTTCTCTTTTTTAGTAAATGTCTACAGGAGAAGGGGTTACTAGCCCATTGCTCCCGAAAAGATTCTTTTCCACTTCCCCATGGACAATAGAAGAAATAAAGAAGAACAAGAGCTATTTAGAAAAAGGAGAAAAACGTAGATGTATGTATATATATATATGCATGTGCGTGTCTGTGAAGTGTGACCAAAGTGTAAGTAGGAGTAGCAAGATATCCTTGTTATCTAGCGTGTTTATGAGACAGAAAAAGAAACCAGCAATCCTACCATCATGCAAAACAGTTACAGGTTTCTGTTTCACAGTCATCTGGCAGGACGGTAGTACTTCCCTGGGTGGTTGCTGTCTACCACCCTACTACCCAATATATATATATATATATATATATATATATATATATATATATGTACATATATGTCGTGCCGAATAGGCAGAACTTGCGATCTTGGCTTAAATAGCAACCCTCATCTTGCCATACAGGACAAGTAAAAATTTGTCTGTGCAATAATTTCGCCAAAATCATTCTGAACCTAACGAAAAAAAATATATTTCACTGTGTTTGTTTAGTATTAAATTACTGTAAACAAATCTAAAATATATTTAGTTGGGTTAGGCTAAAATAAATTGTTCTTGTTATAATAAGATTAGGTAAGTTTTCTAAGTTCCTTTTGGTGCAAAATTATATATTTTTACATCATCATTAATGAGAAAAATATATCTTTAAGCTTATAAGAGAAAATTTTAGAAAGGACTTGAGTTTTTGCTAATTGACCAGTTTTACATATTCGGCACGACATATATATAAATATATATATATATATATATATATAATATATGTATATATATATATATATATGTATATATATATATATATATATATATATATATATATATATGTATATATATGTATATATCTGTATATATCTGTCTATATATATATATATATATATATATATATATATATCTATATATATATATATGTATAATGTTTAGGTAGTAGGTTGGTAGAGAGCAACCACCCAGGGAAGTACTACCGTCCTGCCAGATGAGTGTGAAACAGAAACCTGTAACTGTTTTGCATGATGGTAGGATTGCTGGTTTCTTTTTCTGTCTCATAAACACGCTAGATAACAGGGATATCTTGCTACTCCTACTTACACTTTGGTCACACTTCACAGACATTCATCTAGGTTTTTCTCCTTTTTCTAAATAGCTCTTGTTCCTCTTTATTTCTTCTATTGTCCATTGGGAAGTGGAAAAGAATCTTTCCTCCGTAAGCCATGCGTGTCGTATGAGGCGACTAAAATGCCGGGAGCAATGGGCTAGTAACCCCTTCTCCTGTAGACATTTACTAAAAAAGAGAAGAAGAAAAACTTTATAAAACTGGGATGCTTAAATGTGCGTGGATGTAGTGCAGATGACAAGAAACAGATGATTGCTGATGTTATGAATGAAAAGAAGTTGGATGTCCTGGCTCTAAGCGAAACAAAGCTGAAGGGGGTAGGGGAGTTTCGGTGGGGGGAAATAAATGGGATTAAATCTGGAGTATCTGAGAGAGTTAGAGCAAGGGAAGGGGTAGCAGTAATGTTGAATGATCAGTTATGGAAGGAGAAAAGAGAATATGAATGTGTAAATTCAAGAATTATTTGGATTAAAGTAAAGGTTGGATGCGAGAAGTGGGTCATAATAAGCGTGTATGCACGTGGAGAAGAGAGGAATGCAGAGGAGAGAGAGAGATTTTGGGAGATGTTAAGTGAATGTATAGGAGCCTTTGAACCAAGTGAGAGAGTAATTGTGGCAGGGGACCTGAATGCAAAAGTAGGAGAAACTTTTAGAGAGGGTGTGGTAGGTAAGTTTGGGGTACCAGGTGTAAATGATAATGGGAGCCCTTTGATTGAACTTTGTATAGAAAGGGGTTTAGTTATAGGTAACACATATTTTAAGAAAAAGAGGATAAATAAGTATACAAGATATGATGTAGGGCGAAATGACAGTAGTTTGTTGGATTATGTATTGGTAGATAAAAGACTGTTGAGTAGACTTCAGGATGTACATGTTTATAGAGGGGCCACAGATATATCAGATCACTTTCTAGTTGTAGCTACACTGTGAGTAAAAGGTAGATGGGATACAAGGAGAATAGAAGCATCAGGGAAGAGAGAGGTGAAGGTTTATAAACTAAAAGAGGAGGCAGTTAGGGTAAGATATAAACAGCTATTGGAGGATAGATGGGCTAATGAGAGCATAGGCAATGGGGTCGAAGAGGTATGGGGTAGGTTTAAAAATGTAGTGTTAGAGTGTTCAGCAGAAGTTTGTTGTTACAGGAAAGTGGGTGCGGGAGGGAAGAGGAGCGATTGGTGGAATGAAGATGTGAAGAGAGTAGTAAGGGAGAAAAAGTTAGCATATGAGAAGTTTTTACAAAGTAGAAGTGATGTAAGGAGGGAAGAGTATATGGAGAAAAAGAGAGAGGTTAAGAGAGTGGTGAAGCAATGTAAAAGAGAGCAAATGAGAGAGTGGGTGAGATGTTATCAACAAATTTTGTTGAAAATAAGAATAAGTTTTGGAGTGAGATTAACAAGTTAAGAAAGCCTAGAGAACAAATGGATTTGTCAGTTAAAAATAGGAGAGGAGAGTTATTAAATGGAGAGTTAGAGGTATTGGGAAGATGGAAGGAATATTTTGAGGAATTGTTAAATGTTGATGAAGATAGGGAAGCTGTGATTTCGTGTATAGGGCAAGGAGGAACAACATCTTGTAGGAGTGAGGAAGAGCCAGTTGTGAGTGTGGGGGAAGTTCGTGAGGCAGTAGGTAAAATGAAAGGGGGTAAGGCAGCCGGGATTGATGGGATAAAGATAGAAATGTTAAAAGCAGGTGGGGATATAGTTTTGGAGTGGTTGGTGCAATTATTTAATAAATGTATGGAAGAGGGTAAGGTACCTAGGGATTGGCAGAGAGCATGCATAGTTCCTTTGTATAAAGGCAAAGGGGATAAAAGAGAGTGCAAAAATTATAGGGGGATAAGTCTGTTGAGTATACCTGGCAAAGTGTATGGTAGAGTTATTATTGAAAGAATTAAGAGTAAGACGGAGAATAGGATAACAGATGAACAAGGAGGCTTTAGGAAAGGTAGGGGGTGTGTGGACCAGGTGTTTACAGTGAAACATATAAGTGAACAGTATTTAGATAAGGCTAAAGAGGTCTTTGTGGCATTTATGGATTTGGAAAAGGCGTATGACAGGGTGGATAGGGTGGCAATGTGGCAGATGTTGCAGGTGTATGGTGTAGGAGGTAGGTTACTGAAAGCAGTGAAGAGTTTTTACGAGGATAGTGAGGCTCAAGTTAGAGTATGTTGGAAAGAGGGAAATTATTTCCCAGTAAAAGTAGGCCTTAGACAAGGATGTGTGATGTCACCATGGTTGTTTAATATATTTATAGATGGGTTTGTAAGAGAAGTAAATGCGAGGGTCTTGGCAAGAGGCGTGGAGTTAAAAGATAAAGAATCACACATAAAGTGGGAGTTGTCACAGTTGCTCTTTGCTGATGAGACTGTGCTCTTGGGAGATTCTGAAGAGAAGTTGCAGAGATTGGTGGATGAATTTGGTAGGGTGTGCAAAAGAAGAAAATTGAAAGTGAATACAGGAAAGAGTAAGGTTATGAGGATAAGAAAAAGATTAGGTGATGAAAGATTGGATATCAGATTGGAGGGAGAGAGTATGGAGGAGGTGAATGTATTCAGATATTTGGGAGTGGACGTGTCAGCGGATGGGTCTATGAAAGATGAGGTGAATCATAGAATTGATGAGGGGAAAAGGGTGAGTGGTGCACTTAGGAGTCTGTGGAGACAAAGAACTTTGTCCTTGGAGGCAAAGAGGGGAATGTATGAGAGTATAGTTTTACCAACGCTCTTATATGGGTGTGAAGCATGGGTGATGAATGCTGCAGCGAGGAGAAGGCTGGAGGCAGTGGAGATGTCATGTCTGAGAGCAATGTGTGGTGTGAATATAATGCAGATAATTCGTAGTTTGGAAGTTAGGAGGAGGTTCGGGATTACCAAAACTGTTGTCCAGAGGGCTGAGGAAGGGTTGTTGAGGTGGTTCGGACATGTGGAGAGAATGGAGCGAAACAGAATATCTTCAAGAGTGTATCAATCTGTAGTGGAAGGAAGGCGGGGTAGGGGTCGGCCTAGGAAAGGTTGGAGGGAGGGGGTAAAGGAGGTTTTGTGTGCGAAGGGCTTGGACTTCCAGCAGGCATGCGTGAGCGTGTTTGATAGGAGTGAATGGAGACAAATGGTTTTTAATACTTGACGTGCTGTTGGAGTGCGAGCAAAGTAACATTTATGAAGGGGTTCAGGGAAACCGGCAGGCCGGACTTGAGTCCTGGAGATGGGAAGTACAGTGCCTGCACTCTGAAGGAGGGGTGTTAATGTTGCAGTTTAAAAACTGTAGTGTAAAGCACTCTTCTGGCAAGACAGTGATGGCGTGAATGATGGTGAAAGTTTTTCTTTTTCGGGCCACCCTGCCTTGGTGGGAATCGGCCGGTGTGATAATAAAAAAAAAATATATATAATCAGTACACTGTCAATTAACATGGTTGTTAGGTTTCTGAAAATGTAGTGCTAGACGAATCCGTGTTAAAGGAACTCAAGAACTTATGGGGAAAATAGGGTTTACGTTCCAGGACCCCCAGGAACATAACTGACTTACTGACTGGATGGCAGTCCAGTCAGTAAGACAGTTCAGTCAAATGAGTCATTTTGTTAGTCAAGTTAGTACAGTCATTCAGTTCAGTAAGTTACTCATTCAAGTCAATCATGTCATTAAGTAAATCAGTCAAGTGAGCCGGTCAAGTAGCAAGGAGTCAGTATATCAATCAAGTCATTCAGTAAATCAGTGAAGTTGGTCTGTCAAGTCAATATGCCAGTCAAGTCAGTAGATCAGTCAAGAAAGGCATTCAGTAAATCAGTCAAGTTGGCCAGTCAAATCATTCTGAAAATCAGTAAATCAGTTCAGTCAGTAAGTCATTCATCCAGCTTGAGGCACTGAAATATTTTCCTTTCCTAGAAGCAGAACCTTTTAAAGTGAATTTTACGAAGTGTAAAATGAAAATATGCTGCAGTTTGACAATAGTTTAACGGAGAAAACATTTTAAAGGAAATCGTGTTAATCGATGGACTTCTGTATGTAAAATAGGGAGGTACCACCTCTAGAACTTGACTGGGGAATCTAATCCTCAGAGAAGAGAATAGACTTGCTTCAGGGAAAATTCAAGGTTCTCGGTGCTGTATGAATATTTCCTTCTCCTACCATCCCCTATATTCTATAGTCTAGGTGAACTTTATAGACAGGACACAATGACAAAAAAAAAAACAAAAAAACAAAACAAAAAAAAAACACGAATGCATAGGCACAATATATAAAAAAATTATGAATCACCTCCAGCTCTTCCGAAGATGGACGCAAACCGAGGTGCTGGAACATGAAAGTGACCCCACTCGGGTTCCTGGTGGTGTTGATGAGTCTGTAACAATTCTTTAAGGAAGCATGTGGCATTTTTTTCCAATGATCCCAAGGTCTCAGATCCTACTGGGACAAATTGATATTGTTGGCTTATGTGTCTGTACTTGCTGATCTTGTACTCCCTGTGATCATCTGCTCCTCCCTGTCGCCCGACACTGTAATGGATGTAGGTGTCGGCCAGTGTTGACACGCAGGTTTAGTCCCATGCTAAGAGTTTGTCATTCTTCCAAGGATAGATGGTGATCCTGTCTGGGTGGTTTGCTGGGATGTGAGTATTGTTGGCTGCTAGCGATCTGGGCTTTCTTTCAGCTTGGCATCTAGCTGTAGCAAGGCTTCTGTTTATGATGTCATTGACTTCATTGTGTCTTGCATGCCAACCCTTAGTTTTGGAGCAGTTAAGACCATGTAGACCATATTGGTGGGCTTGCACATCGCCACAAATACAGGTATATTCTGTGTGAATTGGGACAGAGAGGCGGAGAGCCACTACAATACTGAGTGTCTTGGGTTCCCACTGCTGAAAAGGGAACTGCTTGGAGGAAATCCCCAGAGTGATGTGCACTCACAGCATGGAGATGGTCAGTCTCCTTGTCTGATGTTACAGCCCTAAACATATTGCCAAGCACCTTTTCAGTGATCTGGCCATCCCAACTTGACTGTTGACCAGTACTGCACTAGATTTTGGTGCTGGAGCAGCAAGAGTCTCCCATTCAGTGATGGCACTGGCTTAGCTAGGGTCCTCTATTTCAGCTAAGTCACTGAGATTGCCTTGAAGAATTTGTTATATATATATATATATATATATATATATATATATATATATATATATATATATATATATATATATATATATATATATACATATATATATATATATATATATATATATATATATATATATATATATATATATATACATGTTTTTTTATTATCACACTGGCCGATTCCCACCAAGGCAGGGTGGCCCGAAAAAGAAAAACTTTCACCATCATTCACTCCATCACTGTCTTGCCAGAAGGGTGCTTTACGCTACAGTTTTTAAACTGCAACATTAACACCCCTCCTTCAGAGTGCCGGCACTGTACTTCCCATCTCCAGGACTCAAGTCCGGCCTGCCGGTTTCCCTGAATCCCTTCATAAATGTTACTTTGCTCACACACCAACAGCACGTCAAGTATTAAAAACCATTTGTCTCCATTCACTCCTATCAAACACGCTCACGCATGCCTGCTGGAAGTCCAAGCCCCTCGCACACAAAACCTCCCTTACCCCCTCCCTCCAACCTTTCCTAGGCCGACCCCTACCCCGCCTTCCTTCCACTACAGACTGATACACTCTTGAAGTCATTCTGTTTCGCTCCATTCTCTCTACATGTCCGAACCACCTCAACAACCCTTCCTCAGCCCTGTGGACAACAGTTTTGGTAATCCCGCACCTCCTCCTAACTTCCAAACTACGAATTCTCTGCATTATATTCACACCACACATTGCCCTCAGACATGACATCTCCACTGCCTCCAGCCTTCTCCTCGATGCAACATTCATCACCCATGCTTCACACCCATATAAGAGCATTGGTAAAACTATACTCTCATACATTCCCCTCTTTGCCTCCAAGGACAAAGTTCTTTGTCTCCACAGACTCCTAAGTGCACCACTCACTCTTTTTCCCTCATCAATTCTATGATTCACCTCATCTTTCATAGACCCATCTGCTGACACGTCCACTCCCAAATATGTGAATATGTTCACCTCCTCCATACTCTCTCCCTCCAATCTGATATTCAATCTTTCATCACCTAATCTTTTTGTTATCCTCATAACCTTACTCTTTCCTGTATTCACCTTTAATTTTCTTCTTTTGCACACCCTACCAAATTCATCCACCAATCTCTGCAACTTCTCTTCAGAATCTCCCAAGAGCACAGTGTCATCAGCAAAGAGCAGCTGTGACAACTCCCACTTTGTGTGTGATTCTTTATCTTTTAACTCCACGCCTCTTGCCAAGACCCTCGCATTTACTTCTCTTACAACCCCATCTATAAATATAT